>NW_026542676.1:331375-474696 GCF_028750875.1 Macrosteles quadrilineatus | reverse complement strand
CATTCATGTAAATTTAGAGGATATGTTTTCAACTTATAAATATATTTTGAGGTGGCCTACTTACCCCCAATGAACAAATGCACTCCGCCGGCCTCAGTTATCTTGGCCTCGAAGCTGGCACACTCGGCCGCCAGATCTGTTGCATTGCCGTCCAAGATGTGCACGTTGCTCGGCTCTATGTCAATGTGCTTGAAGAAGTTGTTAAACATGTAGAAATGGTAACTTTCAGGGTGGTCCCTTGGCAACCCTGCCAAACAATGAATCATCATGTGTGTTTTACTGTTGTCTATGTGTTAAAATGAATAAACTAAGAAATCTAGAAAAATTGTTCTGGAAGTCAATTCAAATTCTTTCCTATCATAAATTATATTAAATGTATATAGATTGAAGTTTTGTTACAAGATGGGATTGATAGAAAAATAATTACGATTGAAATCACAAAAGAAATAAAAGTAACAAAATATATTTTTAAGTTATTATTAATAATAACAAAACCCCCAAACAATTTTCTCTCAGCGCCCATGGTGTGATCAATTTTTTTTTTTAAGTCAATTCAGTTTCCAGTGTGTCTAGCTTTCCAGCTAGCAAGGACTATTCCAGTTCCAGGTTCAAATTTTAAATTTCCAAGACAAAATTTGCCGCTGAAAAAAACAATACTTCTGTGATCATCATGTCAACACTTCTGGTTATTTCCTACAATCGTGGAAATAACTGGGTTACTTTGCCACAATCGCTGTAACACTCGTGATGATTTCTTGCGATGTCGGACATCCGTAAACTTATCTTAAAATCCCAAAAAAACCTTTGGATTATTTCCCACGATCGCAGTAATAATAATTATTTAGAGGTGGGCCATTACTTCCGATCTTGACAAAATCCATGTTAATTTCTCGCGATCACGGGAACACATGTGATAATGCCTTTCGATCGCGGCAATATCTTTTTATCTTCCCGGTGATCATGTCAACACCATCGATTATTTCTCATGATCGCAGTAATAATAATTATTTAGAGGTGGGCCGATACCGATACTCGATACCAAAATACTCTCACTCAATACTTGCCTGTTTTGGGTTCGATACCGATACTGATTACTGACACTGAACTGTATGAATCGGTGCGGATTAAGTTAGTTCAGAGGGGGTAAATTGCCGTTACGAATCCTAGCTGTTTGCCTACTTAGTAGTAGAGACAACCTTATTGGCTAGTTTTCAACTCTAGGGATGATACTTGGTTTGGTTGATCACCACTGCGAGCGCTAGTGTCCTTGGCATTTTAATAGACACGATCTCATTGACTCACCTACTGCCCTGCGACGACGATCAACCAATCACGTACTATATTTTAGCGACATTGAAACTTGGATTGTTGTTGAACGCCGCACCGAGTGCTAGTGTCTTTACTAACTTATTAGAACCTTTCTCATTGGCTGGTTTTGAATCGGAGGACGACAATAAACCAATCACCGTTAGCGTTTTAGAGATGCAGTAGCCCTGTTATATGCACGATCGGGGTGTTGCAGTTACAGTGTATGTTGTATGATCCATACGTATGTTGACTGTTGAGGTTATGTTATTGTTTTTTCACATTGGTTCTAATTGAATTTCTTTTGATTTTAGTTAATGAATGATATAGTTTTTTTTTATTTAATATGAGTAAGCATAAAAGTAATGTGTGGGCCTTTTTAATTTTATTAGTGAAAGTAGTGATGTGACAAAATGTAAACTGTTCAAAAAAGATATTTCTTGTGGGGGTAAGTCTTGTGCGACTTCTAACCACATTAAACATCTGAAACTTCACCATCAACGTTAATTTTTCTAGAGGAAATTGAACAAACCAACAGTTGGGGAAGAAAATATAGGCCTAGGCCAAGATGAAAGTGTAGATGATCCCAACAAATTACAATTTGTTGTGCTTTTTCTTGTGTTTCAAATAGGGTTTGTTTAAATCATACATAACACACTAATACAGGTACAAAAATGTGTATGTATAAACAAAGATATTCTGCTTATTTAGCGTTGACAATAAATGTGTTCATATTAAAATTAATGTTTTATTTGATTCCAGCTAATATTTTGATAGGTATCGGAAGTATCGGTATCGATAGGTATCGAGAGTACTTTGGTGGTATCGGTATTGGTATCGACGATTTTTGGTATCGGCCCATCTTTTATTATAATATACCTTATAGAAATAACACACAACACAAATTATAATATACAACGATCGTGATAACAGCTGTGATGATTTACTATATCAGGGCAACATCCACAATCATCTCCAGGGTTTATTTCAACTCCTGCAACTATTTTTTTTTGTTTGCGGCCATATCTCAAATCATCTTATAATCGTGGCGAAATTCGTGAAGATTCCCCGTGATCGTGACAGCAGTCGTGATCACTACTTACAGTCGTGATTACTACTGCCCCAGAGGGGAGGTAACTGTTCGGTGTTGGAACCAGCACTTCAGGTAAGGCCACAGCTATGGACGACTGGGATCGCCAGCCCTTAGGGGAGCCCTCAGTGACATTCCTCCATCCAGGATGGTGGGTGTTTAGCTCTCAGAGTGTAATTCTCTCACCTACCTGTGGCTGTGGTTCTATGGGCCTGCCCTGCCTGTTGTGTACGACTGACATTTTGTGAGGCATATCTTTGGCTCTGGAAGTAGCCTCTTCCTGGGAGGTGAAAGACGGGCAATTGCTAAGCCCCCAAAGGGGAGGTAACTGTACGGTGTTGGAATCGGCATTTCAAGTAGGCCATAGTCATGTACGTCTGGGAAACGCCAGCCCCTTAGGGGGAGCCCCCAGTGACATTCCTCCATCCAGGTTGGTGGGGTGTTTAGCTCTCGGAGAGGTGGAAGTGCGCCATCAATTCTCCCAACTACCTGTGACTATGGTCCTATGGGTTTCGGCCTGCTTGCTTTGTGCGACCAACATTTTGTGTGGCAAATCCTCGACTTTGGAAGTAGCCTTTCCTGGAGGTGAAATCGGGCAAGTACCGTAAGCTCACGGGGACACTCTAGGGGAACGGAACTTTCCGCAGTGTGAGGGCAACGGCAGTGCGCACTCCATCAGCCAATCCCTGTCTCTGAGCCCGGAAGGTATGGTTATCTAGAGTGTGGGGGGTTCTCCATGGAACCTCAATTGAGTTAAGGGTGTCGCCACCTTTGGTGGATAGGTTCATCTGGGTGGGTTCCACTTCTATACCTGCCTCCTTTTGGGAAACCCTGATGGCCCGGCAATGATATTGGGTTAGATGGGCAAATGAAGTAGATCGGTAGATAAATAGATAAATAGTAGATAAATAGATCGGGTGCTGGGATCAAGCCCGCTGGGGGTATCTGGGGATCTATCGCCCTAGTTATCCCTGGTTTCCCAGCGAATGGGATGGCCTCGATCGGATAGTGGTGTAAATAGGAGGTTGGGACGGTCCCCTTCCTCCTGGCTTTGATGGCGGGTTATGGCCTGTCAGGGATTAGATAGGTCCCGAGTGTCGCTTGCACTATGTTGCGTCCATGTACTCCATCATGGTTTGTCGGGGTCTCGGCCCTGGGGGAACCCAGTTGGAGGGACGTAAGACCAAGTAACCGGTATCCCTAGTTAGGATTGAGGGGCAACCCTCTTTCCGAAGGGTTGCTCCGGCAGCCGGTGGGCCTGATGACCTTAAGTCATCCACCCATGGTGTGTCTAAGGTTGGTGCGTATGCTCCGGCCTACACCATGGGGCCCGGGTATGTTTAATTATAGGTACCGGGTTGCAGCCGGGGGGCTTTGGCTCTTTCAACACAAAACAAAACTAAACCAAAAGAAACGAAACAAAAACTAAACGAAACCTGATTACTACTTGCCATCTCTTTAACGTCAGATACAGTAACGTTGTAAACACGATTGCGGCTAAATCTGTAAAAGTTTCTTGCAACACACGTGATGATTTCCTGCGATCGCGGAATCAGCAATGATCATTTCTTGCAATCTCAGCAAAGTCCCTTATTCGTAATAGTTTCTGCCGCGATCGCGATTTTCCAACAAGATAGATCAAGCAAGACAAGATAAATCTGTGATTTCGGGCAGATTTATCAGTTACTATTCAAACATTTAAATTTCCCAGTTCTTTACAAAATTCACATACAATTCAAATTTTTTTCCCACTTATCAAAATTGATGTACAATTACCAGTTTTCGGTTTCCAGGTCGGCTGAACCGGTTTTTTACCAAATAAACAAAAGAAGATTTAAGATTTATAACAAAAGTCAAGATGGAGTTACTATACTAAATATCTAAAAGATACAATAGCTAAAGGTCAAGTTTGGGGGATTTTAATAACCCAAGCTCCAGGCAGGGACATATTGAACTATCTGCCGCCTCTAGGCAGCGAAGTTTGCCGCCCCCTCCCCCCACCACTCGTCAGCGCTCTCTCCGACATCATTAAAGATTACCGCAATACACTCCCTGTCAGCTGATTTTGTAAGAAATTAATCGGCAATTGCATGCTGCATCAACAAATCTAATAACATTTTGAGACCTTTTTACAGACGTTTTTTCATGCAAAATGCGATCCTGTTTTGGATACAAGGAATACAATGTTGTTGTGTCCAATCAAAAGAGTCATATAAACGCGTTTTGCGGCTAAAAAACAAGTCTGCATAGAATTTTTCTTATAACGTTTTTCGTTAAACAATTTTAGTCAGATATGCAATCACAAAGACGTTTATTTGCAAAACTGTTTTATTTTATGAATTGAAATGGAAAAAAGTAAGTAGATCTGACTAAAAGTGTTTGCAAATATCCTTAACGCTATGACTATATCTACATTTGGAAAATTTGATTGAAGATCTTCTTCTCTGATTTCCTTCAAAAGCCTCAGCGGAGTGATTTTGTTAGGATTTTTCTTGGACATTTGGCTTCAAGTTCGAGTTTAATATCAGTTTTGTTTTTCATATTAGCTGGTGTTTTCATTATTTTTTAAGTCTTGCCTTGACACTTTCAATATAGGATTTAAAGTGTACAACCTCATAAAAGAAGCTATCTTCAACATCTGATAAGTGATGAGATCGATCACCAGCTCACATCAGTATTCTTATCTTACATCAGTATGTCCATATTACAGATGCCATACATGCCGCTGCGTAGTAACGATTGAAAGCATGGGGAGCCGCAACGTGTTTGCCAGACCAACAGGGCAGCACGGAAAACACAATAAATGATCAACTTTGACTTTAATATGTTCTAAAATAATTTTATACTCTAAGTATTTAAAATAGCATTTTTTTTGTTCTCAAAATTAATTGCTACAATATATTTTTTTTATATTAAACCCTCCTTTCTAATTATTTATCCTCCAAAATTTTGCCGCTCCCTAAAATCTGTCGCCCTAGACACGCGCCTAGTCCGCCTATTCAGAAATATGGCCCTGGCTCCAGGACAGAAGTCCATATCTATAACCAACTCCGACTCTAGCAAATAGGTACAAGTAAAACATACCAACATACTCATCCATGTTGAAGGTTTTAACATATTTGAAGGATATTTTGCCATTTTTGTAGAACTCTATGAGCTTCTTATACATTCCAAGTGGAGTTCCTCCTGAAACAAATAAAGTTTCATGCAATTATTATCACTAGAAAAAAAACCCGCCGCAGCAAACCTGCAGACTAAGCAAATTTACATTTTCCTGGCTGGATTTCTACTAAGATATTCCCTTAAAATTGTCTGATTTATTTCCTACTAGCTGGCCCGACAGACGTCGTCCTGTCCTAATGTGGTTTTATGTTAATGCTCGTTCATTTTCAAGATGAGCTCGTTCGCATGGCTCAATTACGTCCTGGTTGAAGTTCGTTCACCATGTTCACTCACCTTTACATTAATTAAACTATTATAAAAATTTGTTATAATTTGTAAAAATTTGTTATAAATTTGTTATAGTTGTTGTTTGTCGTTCGCTGCGCTCACTTGCATCAGGTTAGCTTGTTCGCTACGCTAACTCGCCTACAGGTTGAATTTCGTTCGCTAAGCTTACTCACCTTTTAGTTGCAAATTAGCTGTGTCATAAATTAAAAAATTTATAAATAAAAATACTTTTTAAAAATGCCACGTTTTTAAACGCACTAAAAAGTATAAAATAATTTATAAAATGTTGAGAGAATAAATACTTGTAAGATTTAAAACGAAAAACGTGGGGCGCATGCTGATTTACAATTAACTTCACTTATTGAACTATTATGATCTATTGCATGCCCCCCACGTTTTTCGTTTTAAATCTTACAAGTATTTATTCTCTCAACATTTTATAAATTATTTTATACTATTTAGTGTGTTTAAAAACGTGGCATTTTTTAAAAGTATTTTTATTTATAAATTATTAACTAGTTTTTAGTCTTTAATGTGTAAATATGTTAAATCTATTTTATATAGCCTCTTAATACATAACCAAAACCCAAAACCTTTTTATCTGTAATCACATGTTTTATCTTTACTTTGAAATGATTGTTTTATATTTTTAGAATATCTCGGGAGTAGAACCTGTACCTCTTAACCTCTGCTCTTCTAACTGTCAAATTTAAGTATTTACAGCTGACTTAAATTAATTTTGTTAACATATGTTTTATTTACATTTTATTTCTAACATGTGTTCAAACTATTATTTTGTTTACTTGTTGAATTGTTTATGTTTACTTACAGATTGTGATTTAATAAAAACTTACTTTCTATTTTCTTATACAAAATGTGAACTTTTATTAGTAAAATTAGTGGAATCAACAATGGCGACGAGTAAAATGGTAAGTAGAAAAGAATTTGACTTATGTCTAAAGAATAGGAAATAGAACTACGCTTGAACAAACTCAAGGAGGATTTACCAGCATGTGAACATTCTCAAGATACATGCACTTACTACACAGATAAACTTTTAGCAATATGGGCTGAAATTGAAGTTACACAGTCAAATATTGAACTTCACACAAATTCAGTAGAAAGTGAATTAGAAATTCGATGGCAGTTAGAAGAAATATATAAAGAGATACGGACATTCCTTGAAGCAGAAAAGAAAAAGTACGATACACATACAGCAATTTCTGCTTCTGCAACATGTCAAAATGTATCTAATATTCCTTTCCAGCCGTATACACCAGAGGAAAGTTTTCAAAACTTCACTCGACGCTTTGAAAACTACGCAAAATTACGGGGAAACTTAAGTCCAAAAGTCAAAGTGGATTTATTTTTACAGGCAATCACCCCACAAATACATGAACAGCTATACGATCTTTGCATACCAGATGACCCACATAACAAGCAATATGAGGAATTGATTCAAATGTTAATGGCTCAACTAGAACCAAAACCCAGTATTTGGGCTCGTCAGCACAAATTTACGACACGTACCCAATTATGTAACGTATCTGTACAAGCATACGCTAATGCTCTTAGAAAGCTCAGTGTAGAATGTCAGTTTACTTGTACAAGTTGTAATGAATCTGTATCTGAAATTCTACTTCGAATGCAGTTTGTCAGGGGACTAAAAGACTCTGAAATACGTCTTCAACTTCTTCAAGATAAACTATTGCAACCTTTTAAAGAAGTAGTCGAAAAGGCTGCTACATTGGAACTAGCAAAAAGTGAGAGCAGAATAGTAAAAACAAATGAGAATCAAGAGGAAGTACACCAAGTAAAAAGCAAGAACAAACAACCAGATAGGAAACTATGTAAATCTAACAATATACAACTCTCTAAGTATCAAACTCGATTGGAGAAACTGAGGAACAAATGCTATAGATGTGGTGATGATTCACATAGAGCACATCAATGCAAGTTCAAAAATGCAGAATGCAACTCTTGTAAACGTTTTGGTCAATTAGCAAGAGTATGTCTAAGAAAACCAAACAAAGAAGTAAAACAATCAGATGAAACCGCAGAAAATACAAGCGATGATGACACTCATGAAATTTACCAACTTCATTCAAAATCAAATGACAAGTTTATGCTCGAGGTAAAAGTGGAAGGACGACTCATGACAATGGAATTAGATACAGGAGCGGCTCTTAGCATCGTATCATATGATACATTTAGGCTCTTAAACTCTTCAAAAAGGATTTTCAAGACAAATGTTCAACTCAAAACATACACTGGGGAAATAATCAATCCTAGAGGAGTTGTTTTTGTAAATGTTCAGTATAAAGATCAAGGTTTTGTTGGAAAACTGTACATTGTTAACAAGTGTGTAGACTCTATATTCGGAAGAGAATGGATAAGAGAGATTCAACTTGATGCAGCTGACATACATTCATTAAATTCAAGTGAAAACGAAAACATTCAAGAACTAGATGATTTGATGATTCGATACGAAGACATTTTCAAAGAAGGCATTGGGAAAATACCAAACGAAAAGGGTCATTTTAATGTCAAAGACGAAACCCAGCCAATTTACATCAAACCTAGACACATGCCATATGCATTACAAGAAAAAGTAGAGAAGGAACTTGAAAGACTGGAGACTTTGGGTATAATCACACGTGTCGAATCATCCGATTGGGGGACACCCATTGTGCCGGTTGTCATACCCAATGGTTCAGTCAGAATATGTGCTGACTACAAGGTGACTTTGAACAAAGTTATTAAAGACGAACATTACCCTATACCTCGGATCGATGATATCATGTCAAAGACGCATTGTGGAAAGATATTTTGTACTCTTGATATCAGTAACGCATACTTGCACATGGAGATGGACGAAGACAGTGCCATCATGCAAACGATCAGTACTCATAAAGGGCTGTTTAAAGTGAACAGACTAATGTAAAAGTGGCACCCTTGTTATGGCAAAGATTCATGGACAAAACACTACATAACATAGAAGGCGTACAATGTTTCTTTGACGACGTAATTGTCCAAGGATCTAACAGGACACAGCTTCTTCGCCGACTGGAACAGGTGTTTGAACGACTGAAGTTAAATGATTTGAGGTTAAATAGAGAAAAGTGTAAGTTTTTCCAGAACAAAATTGAGTACTTAGGTCATGTGATCGATAGCAAAGGACTACACAAGTCAGATGCTAAAATACAGAGCATTTTAAAATGTAAAAGACCAGAAAACGTAACTGAACTCCGAACTTTCCTAGGCCTTGCGAATTATTACAACAAATTCATAAAGAATTTGGCTACACTGCTACATCCTTTGAATTGGCTGCTACGAAAAGGAAACACTTTTACATGGAGCTCTGCTTGTGAACAGAGTTTTCTGAAGATTAAGGAAATTATTACAAGTGATGACGTGTTGGTACACTTTGATCCTAGCTTGCCACTGGTCTTAGCTACTGATGCTTCGCCTGTAGGTGTAGGAGCCGTTCTTTCGCACCGCTATAGGGATGGAACAGACAGGCCAATTGCCTTCGCCTCTCGATCTTTATCAAAATCAGAACAAAAATACTCTCAAATCGATAAGGAAGCCTTGGGAATATATTGGGGCCTGAAAAAGTTTTTCCCGTTTTGTTATGGCCGCAAATTTACTTTGATCACAGATCACAAACCTCTAGTGTCAATTTTTAATCCATCAAAGACCTTACCAACAATCTCGGCAACACGGATATTCAACTATGCTCACTTTCTCTCCGGGTTCGACTATGATATAGAGTACAGGCAAACCGCTCATCATTGCAATGCAGATTATCTCTCTCGATTCCCTATCGAAGTTGTACAAGATCATTCTGTAGATGACCTCTCGAAGTACCACATAAATCAACTGGAAACACTCAATATCAACAGTACTGTGGTGGCTAAGGAAACTCTCAACGATGCTGTTTTGGGTCCAGTCCTACAGGCCTTGAAATCAGGACAATCTGTTGAACAATACGGATTTCACGATAACGAGCTGTCCATTCAAGATGATTGTGTACTGAAGGGCTGGAGAGTCATGATACCTCAATCTCTCAGACCTCATGTGCTTCAAGAACTACACGTAGCTCATTTAGGAGAAATAAAAATGAAGGCTTTAGCTCGCAGTTTTTGCTGGTGGAAAAGTATAGACAAGGATATTGAACAGATGGTAGCTGAATGTCGACAATGCATTGAAAAATGCAACAACCCGAGAAAAACTATCCATCCATGGGAACAACCTTCTAATCCATGGGAGAGGGTGCACATTGATTTCTTAGGACCAACAGATGGCCAACAATACCTGATATTAGTGGATGTCTTTAGTAAGTGGGTGGATGTGATACAGACAAAAACAACTACAAGTACATGGACTGTCCAAGAATTACGGAAAATCTTCTCAACTTTTGGGTTTCTTCACATCTTAGTTTCAGATAATGGAAGACAGTTTGTATCTCAAGAGTTCAAAAACTTCATGAATGAATGTGGGATTATTCACAGAACAACGGCACCATACCATCCAAACTCAAACGGCCAGGCTGAAAGGTACGTGCAGACTGTCAAGAAGGCGTTAAAATCCATGGAGGGAGAAAAGGGTACACTGCAAAATAAAATCCAAAGACTTCTAATGCAACTCAGGCAATCCCCGAATTCAACTGGTACATCAGCATATCACCTCATGTTTGGAAGGAGTGTACGAACAAACCTCGCAATAATTGTTCCAACATTAGAACCGAACAAATATCAGAAGAAGGGAGTCCAAGTCGGTATAAAAAGGAATTTCAAAGTTGGAGATAAAGTGCAAGCGCGGGAATATGTAAATGGTTCGTCCAAGTGGTATTCGGGGTATATAACTCAAAAGCAAGGACATGTAATGTACGTAGTTCAGCTGGAAGATGGACGAATAATAAGAAGACATGTTGACCAGCTGATTCTTCGTAAAGTGCCGCAGCACAGTAAATAGAGGAGGAGGTGTTAACATATGTTTTATTTACATTTTATTTCTAACATGTGTTCAAACTATTATTTTGTTTACTTGTTGAATTGTTTATGTTTACTTACAGATTGTGATTTAATAAAAACTTACCTTCTATTTTCTTATACAAAATGTGAAATTTTATTAGTAAAATTAGTGGAATCAACAAATTTATATGTTTACATTCTTTTAAAATGTAAAAATGGAAAATTTGGAAGCTAAAGGGGCGTAGCCCAAGGGAAATATTAAAATTAAATTATATAATATTGCATTGTCATCCATTTGTGAGCTATGTTTCAAGTTTCAAGTCTCTAGCTCATCGGGAACTTCGTTTAAAATTGATAACAAAATTTGTAGGAAAGCGAGCTAATAAAAACAAGCCCATGGGGCGTAGTCCAAGGGAAATATGAAAATTAAATGATAATATTGCATTGTCTTCCATTTGTGAGCTATGTTTCAAGTTTCAAGTCTCTAGCTCGTCGGGAAGTTAGTATAAAATTGATTTCAAAATTTGTACCGGACAAGAAAGCGAGCTAATAAAAACGTTTTAAAAATAATAGTGTTGTACCCTGTTGGTAAACCTATTAACTTTTTAATGCTATTGAACATTACAGAATAAAATTGAACCAGCTGTTAAGATTCTTTAATTCCATTTAAATATGAATACTCATAAGGTTAACACGGGAAACTCCCTTTTGACGGATCTGCACCAAACTTCACACAAACCATCCTTGAATAATGTTTAACAATGCCTGAAAGTTTCATTACAATCTGTCAAAGCGGTTTCGGAGTCCATAAAGGACAAACAAACAAACATACATACATTGGATTTTATATAGGTATATAGACTCGCCCCAGGCCCCATAGCTGTTAGTAGTCATTAGTATACAGCTAATCCAGCTAGCTGTTAGTCGTCATTAGTATACAGCTAATCCAGCTAGCTGTTAGTCGTCATTAGTAGATTAGAGTTAAGTTGTAACAAAGCAAGAAGTGAAACCGTCAATATTAAGTTATATAAGTTAACTTCGAGCTCGACCTTAAGGAACACCTCATAAAAAAATCATTTTTTAAGTTGCGGTAAGAGAGTATGTTAGTTAAGTATTTTTACAACTGAGTTGTAAAGTAAATCGGTCCCAGGTCTAGGTCTTACCATGACCTACGGTAATAGTTTATTCCCCATATGGGAAATTTGCTAAAAACAAAAATAGTATCAGGGTGTTGTGATATTATTTTGGCCACTGACAAATAAATTGGATAAGATTGGAATTTACGGTGCCACCGTCATATTTGAAAGCATGCAATATTTGTATTTTAGGGGAGGATGAGTGAATGATGAGTGTTGAATAAGATGACATCTTTGTCACTGACTAAGATCTGCTGGTTCTTCAGCTAGGGTCAGTTATTAAAAGCACAATGATCAAGAACATGTTGGTCCAGTTTTAAACTGTTAAAACTTTTGTATCTTTTCAGGATTTAACTGGCATCCGTCTGATTACTATGTGGTTACTAAAACCAATCCAGCTACCCTGCTATTCTAAATTGATGTAAATCCATAGTGCTATTACAGCAGCCCAGTATTATTTTATATGCCTCACCTGTAGGCAAGCCAAGGACAAAATACTTGTCAGGCCCGGGCTTGAAGTCCTTGATCTTCTTGAGTACATACTTGGCTGACCACTCTGCTACTTGAGCTGTATTGTCTAGAATCACCAACCTCATACTTGATCTGTCAACATAATTTACAAACTTGATGCAAAAAATGGCCAATCTAATAGTCTAATATTTGTTTCTTTTACAAAAATAATTGTTATAAGTACACTAAACTCATACATCTGTAATAAAAAGTGGACAGGAAGATTTTATTTGTTAATTTTTCAAAGTTTGGTTATTGATAATAGTGATTTACTTTATTATAATCATAACACATTTTCCGGCTGAATATAAATAGTGAAGAATAGAGTTAGATGATCTTTCACTGACTAGCCTAGTTATTTATTATTATCATGAAGGTAGATAGTAGGAATATACTATTCCTGAAATGTATATGATCTAATAACAACAACTGCGATTATTAATTGTAAAATGTATAAAAATATTCTTATTGAAAATAGGTCAAAATAATATCCAAGGCAAGGATAATATTATAGTAATATTGTAAATATAATATAGTACAACATTTCAAATATTTATTCAATTTATATAGGCCTATTGTACCATCAACAACATGAGTAAATATTTAAATAAGTTAAATCAAATTAAAAAGAAAAAGAATCTAACAAAATTTAATTGGCAAAGTTAGGGCCACATTGCAAGTTCTTACACTCAACACGTTAGCATTCCATACAGGTATTATTTCATTGAAAAGGTATTAAAAAGTACAGGTAGGGGCCTAATTAATAAAGAGGAAATACTAATACAATGTTTTTTTATTGAAAATTATATAAACTCAAATTAATTTTTGTAGGAAAATCACCCCAGAGTTGATTTCTAGATTAATGCAGGTAAAAATTGTAAAAAACTTAAAAATAATAAATATTGTTGCACTGTTGGGAAAATGATAACATTTTTATTAAAGATCTAGGCCTAACACTCACAGTTAGTTGTTGTCAGCCCGCGGTGCAGTGTGACTGGAGGTAAACTCTGGGCCAGGAGTTGTACTGGTTGATGGATGACCTACTTCCACAGAGACCAGCTGATAACCTTGCTGTAATCAGGCCATTGACACCTCCGCCCAGCTGTAAACAATACATTGGACTCTTGTTTACCCAAACTCATTTAATGCTTTACACACGTGTTTTATAAACTATTCAAACTGTATGGAAAGTAAATAAAAATAGTCTAATAACACTTGATACATATATTTACACTTATACTGTTAAGTTACAAGACGGTAAAATAATACAAGACAACACATAATATGATGTGACATAATATGATGCAAGACGGTTGGTATAAGGACATGGAAGTTCACCTGATAAACGGTAAGGATGTTCCTTTCTGTAGACTTAGTTACAAGTTTAATGGAGAATTATGCAACAGTTTTCGATGATGATCACGGAGAAATTAAGAACATGTCA
This sequence comes from Macrosteles quadrilineatus, assembly GCF_028750875.1. NCBI lineage: Eukaryota > Metazoa > Arthropoda > Insecta > Hemiptera > Cicadellidae > Macrosteles > Macrosteles quadrilineatus. The sequence continues at coordinate 460,785 of NW_026542676.1, read as the reverse complement.
CTTGATTTAATTTTAAAGGATCAGACAACTCCAGTTTTCTGTAAGGCTAGGAACGTGCCTTATGCTCTTCGTGGGGCTGTAGAACAAGAACTCGAAGATTTGCAAAAATCGGGTGTCATTTACCCGGTCACTAAAACATACTGTTTACTGTTTTATGAAATGGCGACCATACATAGTAGGTATTTTAAGCCAAGTATGAATGGAGATGTGTGTAGGATGAGTGGCGCGATCTTGTAGTCTTGTTAGTGACTAAGGCCGACATTCCTTAGACACAGCTGTTAATTAATAGCCAATACAGCTAATGGCAACTAAGGGACCTACAGTTTATAGTGGAATCCGAACCACATTTTTCCTTGGTATATACGAATTTGTCTAATTATCAGGATAGTACTGCGGAATGGAGCACCCCAATTGTAGTTGTTCCTAAGCCTAACAATGGTGTTCGCATTTGTGGCGACTTCAAGGTAACGTTGAACCCTAACTTGCGAACTGACTATTATCCTCTGCCAAATCCTGAGGATATTTTAAGTAAAATTTCCAGAGCGAAATTTTTCTCTAAACTCGATTTACGCTCTGCCTACAGCCAGCTTAGAGTTAATAAACAATCTCAAGAGTTATTAACTATCAACACTCACAAAGGTCTTTTTAGGTACGCCTTTTTGCCATATGGTATTACCAGTGCCGGTGCCTTGTTTCAAGCCACCATGGACAAAATTCTGTTTGGTCCGGATGACACTTACTGCTATTTGGATGACATTCTGATTTTTAGTAAAACGATTAAAGAAATGAAGACAAAAGTTGAAGCAGTGTTGAAGAGACTGTTGGAGTACGGAGTCAAAGTTAACAATTCTAAGAGTGAACTGTTCAAAAAGAGTATCACATTTTTAGGTTTTCGCCTGGATGAGAACAGAATCCACCAGAGCGAGCAACTCATTGAAGCTATTGCAACTGCACCTAGGCCCCAAAATCTAACTCAATTGAGGTCATATCTAGGACTAATCAATTTTTATGGAAAATTTTTGCCTAACCTATCTACCCTACTTCACCCTTTGTATAGGCTACTTAACCAAGATGTCAAATGGTTTTGGTGTAATCAATGTGACAAGGCGTTTGAAGAGAGTAAGCGCCTGTTGTTAAGGGATAATGTGCTGATGCCTTTGACCCCAGTCAGGACATAGTGGTCACGTGCGATAGTTCTCACTACGGTGTAGGCTGTGCCATATCACATGCCTTACCTAACGGCTCAGAGCGTCCGATTGCGTTTGCTTCACGGACCCTCACTAAATGCGAGGAAAAATATAGCCAGATAGAAAAGGAAGCCCTCGCAGTAAAAAAGTTCCACAACTTTCTTTACGCTAGAAAATTCACATTGGTGACCGACCATCGACCCTTGATCTTCCTTCTGGCCAAACTAAGGGAATCCCCACTCTTGCTGCTGCTCGGATCCAGAGATGGGCATTGACATTATGAAATGAAAAAAATGAAATGAAAAAGTGCTTTATTAACAAAAAAATAAACTGCATAAATACATATGAACTTATAACTAAACATAATCTTCTGCATAACAACAACAAAATTACTAAAAACAGCACATTACAGCAATGGTCATAAGACCGTCTGCCGGGTTGACAACATTTTATTTTATACAACAAAAAATGTGAAATATTTCTAATAAGCTGTAATATGTATATTGTTTTGCTGCTAGACATTGAATTCTAAAACCAAATCCCACCTATACTTCCAAGCCTCTTTAAGAAAATTTGCCAGCGAACGCCAATCCTTACCTTTAAGAAAATTTATAAACTCTGAGCGAGTTAAAACAGGTTTCAATAGCCATTTATTTCTAATTTGTGTTAAAATTGGACAACGAGCAACAAAATGATAAGTGTCCTCATTCTCATTTAGATTACACAAAGAACATATAAAATTAGCGTCTGTCATCCAAGGTTTAAAATTTAAGGAAATAGTCTCTGTCCTTACTTTGAATACCCATCGTCTAACAATATCAGGAACGTTATCTGATAGATATCCATTATCTCCAAGGTCAAGATTCAGTGAAGCATAAGTTGTGTGGTATCGTGAGGCCAATGCCGCCTGGACTAACCCCCGCCTGCTCTCCCCCCTTACTGCCTCTACTCAGGGCCGCCCCGAGGGCAGGGCGAGCGGGGCGACCGCCCTGGGCGCCGCAGCTAGGGGGGCGCCGCGGCTTTGGAAGGTAAAAAAATTAACAACGTTATCGGCAAACTGCATACAAATATTTTACCGGAAACTCGCAAACATGTAATCAATGACAATGACTATTAAAAAAAAAGGCAATATATAGCTTTCTTTTTATTCATAAAATAAATACCGTTATTTAATATACAACTCGTACTATTACTACTTTTACGTCTGGCATGTGACTTAAAAATTGGCAATACTGCGAGTCCAAGACACTCAATGCGTATTCGCGACGCCCCACATACACTTGCTTGTTTCTAACCTGAAAGCTCAACAAACTCACGTCAACTCATAGTAGTTTTGTGCTGTCCGTTGTCAGTCGTAGCATAGATAAAACAAAACATTGTATATGTTTTATCTATGGTCGTAGATTCAATGTTTTTAGTAATTTAGTTCAGTTTAGTTGTTACATTTATAAAGAATACTATGCAAAACGTTAGATATCGATATATCGGATGTTGGGTCTAATGACAGTTGACGCAAACCCCCCAAATACCTTTTTTGGGGAGGGGCGAAAATTTAAATCTCGCCCCGGGCGTCTATTACCCTTGGGGCGGCCCTGCCTCTACTACTGATAACAGGTGTCGCTGGGTATCCTCAATGGAATTCACATCAAAGGATAATTCAATTCCATGTTTACTTCCAAGACCCTTCCAATCTCTGCTCCAATAAATATTTTCGCTGATTATTTTCTTTGCTAATTTATTTGGTAGACGGTTCGGCGGCAGTGACAGAGCATGTATGATGTAACGAGCATGCATGCTGAGTGTATAAATGTACTCTTTTTCTAGTCCAGTTTCGAGATACAATGCATAGTTGGGAGTATTTTTTGCCAATCCTAAAATTTTCTTTACAAAATAACAAAGAGTCCCATCTACATAATCACTTCCCATATTTGACACCCATAACAAAGAGTTGATCTGACAATTGAAAAATAAATAGTGAATTTTTTACTTAAAGGTACATTTTTGTTATTTAGAAATGTATTCCAAATACTGTTAATTGCTAATTTTGAAGAGCTGCACTTGTGTTTTAAATGCAAACCCCAGGATAGTTTAGAATTTAAGTTTATTCCCAAATATTTATAATCATTAACCACATCGATTCGTTCACCTCGAAAATACCATTTGTCATTTTTCCTCAGTTTCCCTCCTTTCCTAAAAACCATAATCTTTGACTTACTTAAATTCACAGTCAAGTTCCATTGTTGACAATATCTCTCAAGGTCATTTATCATTAACTGCAGACTGGTTCCCGTCGGAGCCATCAACACAATGTCGTCAGCATATAACAAAGCCTTAATTTGAACATCTCCAAAAATGCAGCCTCCACTTAATGAATCTATAATGTCATTTACAAATAAGTTAAAACATAAAGGACTCAAAACATCTCCTTGTTTTAGACCGAGGCCTGTTTCAAAGTAGTCTGTTATTCCATCTTTACACCAGACAGCTGACGAAGTACCATTATATAAATCCATTAAAACGCGTAACATATGCGTAGAAATACCAAGACATGATAACTTATAAAACAAAGCATTTCTATCTATTGTATCGAAAGCTGCAGTAAAATCTACAAAAAAAGTATATAATTTACCCTTTTTTTTACTGAGACACAATTTTGCAGCATTTGAAAGAATAAAAACATTATCAATTGTCGAATAGCCACTCCTGAAACCAGCTTGATATTCACACAGCTTATCATGATCTGTTATCCAAAGATTTAATCTGTTGTGCAGTAAACTTGTGTATAACTTAGCTACGCAATCTATAAATGATAAACCCCTATAATTTTGAGCAATGTTTTTATCACCTTTCTTAAACAGAGGATAGATAATTGATTGTTTAAAACTTTTCGGTACTTTATTAGTTTTGAAAATATTGTTATAAAAATTCAGCAACTTAACTAAAAATGACTCTGAACCATTTTTAAAGAACTCGTAGGGTATTCCGTCAGCTCCTGGTGCCTTACCATTCTTTACTTTCAATAAAACTGTTTTTAATTCGTTCAAATTAAATTCTTTATCTAGAAAGTCGTCTTGAATAAGAGGAAGCGCATAACAGACATTGGCTGACAGCAGGGGCGGGTTCAAGAGACTCTTAAAGTGTTCTAACCATTCGTTTGGGCTGACTTGACCACCTGTATTAGGACTTTGAATCTTAAAACTATTTATAAGTTTCCATAAACATTTACTGTCTTTAGCCTGAGTCAAAGATAAATACATATTGTCAAAGTAAGCAGTTTTTTTTGCTTTAAGTAAATTTTTTAATGATCTGTTGGCCTCAATATACTCATTTTTTATCTCAATTTCATCGCTTTTTCTGTACTTTCTCAATAGTTTAAACACATTGTGCCTAGCTTTAGCGCACTGTAAGTCAAACCATGGCTGTTTCCTTGCAAACTTGAAAGAGTTATTTGTATTTGACTTTACTTGTTTAACATGAGCTGACTCTGTAATGCATTGAATGAGACTCTTAACACTTCTTTCCTCGTCTATGTCCAATTGTAAATTTAAAGCAGCAGTGTGTATTCTTTCCTTAAAATTAAAATCATCAAAATTGGTCCACTTTAATCTTGGAAGTAAAGATAAAACTTGTCCCTCGACTCTGGAATCTAATTCTTTCCTTATCTTAAGAGTTAATTGTATTGGCAAGTGATCTGACCCAATGTACTCTATTATCTTAAAATCACTAACTATTTGTAAACAATGAATTGAAACAAGTGCTAAGTCTATCACTGACGCTCCCAATTTATTTACAAAAGTAAATTCGCCCTTAGAATCACACTTTGTTCTCCCATTCAATACAAGTAATCCAAAATCATCACACATTTCTAAAAATTTTTTCCCATTTACATTTAAAACTGTATCTTTTGACTTTCGATCATAATTTAGGCATGCATTGGTCAGTATATTAGTATCTTCAGTAATGTTTTGCTCACTAGAAATTTGACTGTTTAGATCTCCAATTACGATTAAATTTTTACCATTGTTACCATGGATTATTTCATACAAATTTTCAAAATCATTTTCCCAAGTGCTATAATTCAAATAAATTGGCAAAATAATAAATTCTCTATTATAGTTTTCTTCCAGTAACTTAAAAGCAGTTATATTTCTAAAATATTCAAACTTAATATTATTGAAGAATTTTGACTGTTTATTTATTCCTAAAACTATACCACCTGACTGTCTACCTAGTGTTGCATTTCTTACTGCAAATTTAAGATCTATCTTAAAGTTAACTAGTCTTTTTAAAACTAAATCATGTTGCTCGTGATTAATAAATGTTTCTTGTAAAAAAATTAAATCATACTCATTGACAAAATCTATAAATAAATTATCCTCTAGCTTATTTTTAAGTCCACAAACATTGTATGCTAATATACTAAGTTCCTTGTTCGCTCTGAAAGTAGTGACACTTACAGGATCGGCGTCCACTCCCTAGACCTTGGCACCTGGAGATGAAGCCATGGACTCCACCGGCGATACTGTCGGTGTCGGTTTGGTCGTACCCGCCGCCGTCGACACGTGCTGCTGCTCCCTCGCCACTTTCGTCGCCTCCGCGTACGTTGTTCTCACACCTGGGTTGCGGTCTGTCCTCTTCCCAGGGCCCTTCTCAGCGAGATTCTTAAGAAAATCCGTGAAGTCCTTGCCGAGGATGTGTAGTAGCTTCTGCCCTCCGTCTTCTCTCCCAGCCATCAATTTATTCTCCTCCCAGGTGAAGCGAGTGTTCTCCACCTTCAGATGGTCGTGGACGATCGGCATTCTGAGCATTTCTGAGAACCCCAGCAATGAAGACAAAAGTTGAAGCAGTGTTGAAGAGACTGTTGGAGTACGGAGTCAAAGTTAACAATTCTAAGAGTGAACTGTTCAAAAAGAGTATCACATTTTTAGGTTTTCGCCTGGATGAGAACAGAATCCACCAGAGCGAGCAACTCATTGAAGCTATTGCAACTGCACCTAGGCCCCAAAATCTAACTCAATTGAGGTCATATCTACGACTAATCAATTTTTATGGAAAATTTTTGCCTAACCTATCTACCCTACTTCACCCTTTGTATAGGCTACTTAACCAAGATGTCAAATGGTTTTGGTGTAATCAATGTGACAAGGCGTTTGAAGAGAGTAAGCGCCTGTTGTTAAGGGATAATGTGCTGATGCCTTTGACCCCAGTCAGGACATAGTGGTCACGTGCGATAGTTCTCACTACGGTGTAGGCTGTGCCATATCACATGCCTTACCTAACGGCTCAGAGCGTCCGATTGCATTTGCTTCACGGACCCTCACTAAATGCGAGGAAAAATATAGCCAGATAGAAAAGGAAGCCCTCGCAGTAAAAAAGTTCCACAACTTTCTAGAAACTCGCTAGAAAATTCACATTGGTGACCGACCATCGACCCTTGATCTTCCTTCTGGCCAAACTAAGGGAATCCCCACTCTTGCTGCTGCTCGGATCCAGAGATGGGCATTGACATTAACTGCTTACCAATATGAAATAAGGTATCGTAAAGGTTCAGAAATTCAAAATGCTAACACATTGTCCCATTTACCGAGCAAGGCGACTGATGATGAAGGATCAATTGCGTTCTTCTCTTCAACTTATGAGCTTCCAATAACATCTAAGGAAATTGCAACCGCTTCAAAGTTTGACCCTACCCTATCAAGAGTGTTAGAATATAGAACAAACGGATGGCCTAACTTCGTTGAAGATAAAGATCTTTCCCCTTACCTCAACAAAAGCTCCCAATTGTCGGTGGAACCATAGATAAAACATACTCCCTTAGTAAATTAGTCATCCTAATGGAACAGCTGAAGCCAATTTTATTGTTAGTTCTGTACGTCCAACTATAGAGGTTATGTTTTGTTTACAATTTGTTTCTTGTTATTGCAGTCATTTAAAACCTCGTTTAACCTAATAAAACGATATAATCATAAACAATAACTGGTCTCCTAGTTATATAACCAAAAAGTAAAGCACAACTCATGAAAATAACCCTAAAATAATAGAAACAAAATGTTGTCTACACTAGCGATCAGTGTGGACGTACATGAACTAGAAGCAAAAAAAAAGCTTCAAAATTTACAATGGGATGAGGAGTCTACTTGTGTTGCTTAGTCTATGGTGGAACGAGGCTGCATTTTATGGGGGAGTAGAGTGGTTGTCCCTCCGACACATCGCAAAGAAATATTGCTTTTGCTACATAACGAACATCCGGGGGAGTCCCGAATGAAGACTCTAGCCTGAAGCTTTGTGTGGTGGCCAGGAATGGATTCTGAAATTCAAGATACCATCAAAGATTGTTCAATCTGCCAGAAAACTCGGAAATCTGCTCCACTCGCACCGCTACAGACATGGTCATGGCCTAAATTCACATAGCAACGAGTCCACTTGGACTTTGCTTTATACGAAGGGAAAGACTTTTTAATCCTAGTTGATGGACATTCGAAATGGATCGAAATATTCTATATGATGACCACTACCTCAAAACAAACTATTGAGAAAATACGTCATTGCTTTGCAGCCTTTGGCTTGCCTTCTACCATGGTTACGGATGGAGGACCTCAATTTACTTCGCTTGAATTCCGAGAATTTGTTGAATCAAATGGTATTCACCACATTTTATCACCGGCCTATCACCCTGCATCAAACGGCTTAGCCGAACGAGCAGTGCAAACTGTCAAGGAAGCCTTCCTCAAACAAATGCTCCATGATACCAAGCATAACACGACCCGCTCTCTACAACACCGAATTGATTAATTTTTGTTTACTTACCGTACCGGAACACCCCTCACTCTACCACAGGCATATCACCATCTGAAGCAATATACAAATTCAAGCCTAGGACTCATCTTAGCCTCTTGAAGCCACACTCATTGCCTCAACGAATGCAAGATGAACAAGAAATCCTAGTAAAAGAGGCCAACAAGTACAGAGGCCAAGCTCATTCCTTTGAAGTAGGAGCAGCAGTGTATGTTTGTACTGTACGTAACGAGAAAGTAAATTGGCAGCCAGGTATCATTACTAAGGTTATAAGTCCGGTAACCTACTTAGTTAAAGTAGAGGGCCGCATTCGGTTTGTTCATGCAGACCACTTGAGGAGTAACCCATCAGGCCAAGATGACGATGACGACATTGTGATCCAATTTCCCAGGGAATTATATGAAAAAGCTCAAAAGGTCGTAACACCTCAAACGACACCTGAGAAAACCTCTGACCATGATAGTTCTCCTACCATTTCAAGACCAATTTCATCACAGAGACTTGTTAGTCCAAGACAATCACCACAACAGAGGAACAATAGTAATATTATGGAAAAGGTAGAAGAGCCTTAGTTTAGTTTCCTACGATTATCAGGAAACAGACATTCTAAGAACAATAGCATAATGGGCTATAGGGACTAAAATGAACTTTGTACCTGTCCGCCCTATAACCCATCAGAGGATGAAGCCAAGCGATAAGAGGCAGTCTCAGTCATGATCCAGGTACGTGAAGACCTATGCTAATGTTCTCAGTATATTTAACTAGCTGTAACCCGCGGGCTTTGCCCCGTTTAACTTCTTAATTTTCAAGATTATCTCGTTCGCATGGCTCAATCACGTCCTGGTTGAAGTTTGTTCGCTACGCTCACTCACCTTTAGGTTGGAGCTCGTTCGCTAAGCTCACTCACCTTTAGGTTGGAGCTCGTTCGCTGCGCTCACTTGCCTTCAGGTTAGCTCGTTCGCTACGCTAACTCGCCTCCAGGTTGAAGTTCGTTCGCTACGCTCACTCACCTTTTGGTTGCAAATTAGCTGTTGTCATAAATGTAAAAGAAATAATAGTGCTCCACCCTGTTGGTAATCCTTGTAACTTTAATGCTATTCAACATCATAGAACAGAACCAACTCGTTTAATTGAAAAAGCTGTTAAGATTCAATAATTCCATTTCTCATAAGGTTAACATGGGAAACTCCAGAGCCACTGGGGCGGAGCCCGAAAGGATTTTTGAAATAAGAATACGCCTATATGTTAATCGGGAATGTGAGCTATCATCATGCCAAATTTCAGCCCAATCCGACAAGTATTTTTCGCGTTCACTTGTCACAAACATACATCCATACATCCAAACTTTCTCATTTATAATATTAGTAGGACAAACATACATCCATACATCCAAACTTTCTCATTTATAATATTAGTAGGATATTTGTGCATTTGCCATAAGCAGAGTTTTACCTTAAACATATGTTCATTCCGGGTATAATAGTAAATAAGCAAAAAAAAGACGGTGGTAAGTGATGATCGAATTTGATTGGACACTCCAATCATCACTAGACCTGAGAGATGAATGTCAAGAATCTTGATTGCTTCCCTACTTATGTCCTACAGGCAACTGGAAGTCAGGGCCGATTTACCGAATAGGCATGGTAGGCACTTGCCTAGGCAATAATTGGCTTTTTTGGGGGGCGCCAAAAAATTGGAAAATAAAAAAAATTGATGGTTGTATTTGCATGATCGCGATTAACTTCTGATAATTCCTACCGGCCGTGTAGACATCGTAACTGTCTCCCGCGTTTGAGGCAAAATTCTGACTATTTTCCACGGTTGTGTAGACATAACTATTACCTTCCATAATCGCAGCAATATATGAACATATCCCGCGGTTGTGAGGAGATTATCATCGTCTACCACAAATGAGGCAAAATTATGATCACCCCTCGCGGCCATGAAGACATCATTAATCGTCCCCCGTGGTCGTTTGTACATAGTAATCGCCTCCCGCGATTGCGGCAAAATAATAATCATTTCCTGCCATCTTGTGGAGATCATCATCGTGTTCCGCAAATGAGACAAAATTCAGATCTTTTCCTGCGGTCGCATGGACATTATGATCGTCTTGCGCTATCGAGATAAAATACTGATCACCCCTAGTGACCTTGAAGACATAATTATATCGTACCCTGAGGTCACTTGTACATAGTCATTGCCTCCCGCTATTGCGGCAAAATGGTAATCATCTCCCACTCCCTCAGCCATGTATTGTATAGATCATCGTCTTCCGCAAATGAGACAAAATTTGGATCTTTTTCCACGGTCATGTGGACATTATCATCGTCTTGCGCGATCGCGGCATAATTCTGATCATCCCTCACGGACGTGTAGAAATTATTACTGTATCTCCCGCGGTCCTGTAGATATCGTAATCCTCTCTAACGGTTGCGAAGACATCGTAATTATTGTTTCAAAATTATATCAAATTATTGCGGCAAAATATTAATTACATTCCGCAGTTGTGTGGCGATCATCATCGTCTTCCGGAATCGCGGCAAAATTCTTGCTGTTTCAGTTTTTGTTGTTCGTGTGGACATTATCATCGTCTTACGTGATCGCGGCAATATTCGGATCATCCCTCGCACCCGTGTGTAGACATATTGTCGTCTACCGGGGTCACGGAAACGTCACTGTTGTCATTGCGATCGCTAGGTGGATATACAAAATTCACGCATAATTGCCGGTTAAAAAAAACTCAAGCATAATTCCCGGATTTCTATGTATACAGAATGTTGTGAGATAATCTGTGTAAATGGTGTGAATTGATCTGTGTAGCTTTATTACTGACCAAGATCAGCTGTTTTATCAGCCAGGGTAATTTATTTAAAGCCAAATGATCACTACTAATCAAATGGAATCGGTTTAAAGTCGGGTGTTTTCCATAGAAAGGATTCAGCTGCGACTATCTAGAGTCACAATAATGTCTTATATTCCTTTTTACATTTATAAATGTTTTCATTTCTTTGACCGTTACATTTGTCCATTTTCTAAATCTCGAGTTTGGGCTCAAGGTGTCACGATTTTTTTGGAAAAAACTGTCAACATATGCATTTGTTTTTGTCTAGTAATAAGCTGCCAAAATTATAGGTAGTTAGAAACAATAGCAAATAGGCTAGAGAGGCACTATTTCTTGGTGAAATGTCTTTACAGGTTGAATTTGTCTAGCCCTAAACTCAGGGCTTATGTCCGTCGGTTCCTCTGGGGGATAAACCTTAACCCTCGGTTCTACTGTAGGAGCAAGAACAATAGGAGTTAGTGTAGAATTACCTGCTACATCTAATTGTATATTTCTGTTTAATTCTTTCCTCTCAGATGTTTTAATTCACTAGAATTTGGTTGGACTGTAACCGTTATCACTACCACTTGAGAAGCCTGTTGCCGAGCTTTTAGAGTCAGATTCATACGGTGGAATGTCAAATTCAAAGTCACTTACGGGATCATCAGCATCTTCTACCACTTCAGATTCATCACTAACATCATCATCAAGATAACGTCTAATGTCACTGCAATTCATTTTACAATATTACACTACGCAAACGCTAATACACAACTAAGTGAACGCGGTGACTCACTAGCAGAAGCAGACACATCTTTCGTTGTTTACATTACATAGAACATGCAGTAAGCATCGAGAGACAGGCATTGGCAGAAAGATCGTAGTCTGCCGATTACAGATATCTCCCTGTGAATTAGAGAAGACTATTAACGAATAACATATGTGAACCCGTTCTTTACCATTTCCATAGTTCATTCCTTTGTTTACTCACTCACCATTGATTTAAGAAACATAGTAACATAGTTACAGACATTTCTTTAATTTTAGAAATAAGAGTTTACTGTGAACACTTAGTTGAATGTATATTCTTCTTGGTTTAAATAAAGTAGCAGGGTAGCTAAAAACAACCACTAAATTTATCAGAATGTCAAAAAATCTATGTTGAGGGAGAGTTCACTTATTTTAAGTAAGGCCTAATGACACAACTCTGTTGTATGAACATGTAAGTGAATAATTATTACTGTAAGTACCGGTACCTGTGAAAAAAGTAAACGATATAACCAAACCCAGCTCAGTACAACCCAATTGAATAATTAACTAACTATAGTAAGTATTAGAAAATCTATTATAAAAATCAAAGGGTAGACTTCCCTATCTGTTGTCAAAAACGACCGAATGAAAATATCAATCGACATATATCGATTATTTCATTTGATATATCGGGGTACAGTTTCTTAACTGGGCTACGCTAATATTGATTGAAACTATCAAGTTGAAAATATTGATTAATAATCGATATTTTTAAATATATCTGTCATAAAATAAAACTAACCTAACCTAACCAACCAAACTTGCTGATGGTGAAAAAATCGCATGAAGGTTTACTAATCGAATCGATAGTTTCAATCGATATTAACGTAGCCCAGTTAAGAAACTGTACCCATCGTTTGGTTAGTTAGGATGAAATAATCAATATATCGAATAATTTTTCATTTGGTTGTTTTTGACAACAGATACAAAGTGTACCTAAATCAAACTAACTGGTATTTTAGTCTTTTATCGAAATTATTTTGCTTTATTTCATAACAAAATGTAATAATAATTGTGTAGATAGATGTAGCTTTATAAGTCAGGCTAACAAAACATTGGCGGCCTATTTCTAAACTTGCGAGATTGACAACTGTTTAGGTTACCTATGCCCTACCATAAATGGTACTTAGGCCAGATGAATTTGATGCAAAGTCTGTGAATCCAAATAAAAATTGTGTGATTGAGTAAAATTAAAAATTAAATCATGTTAATTTTAAATTTATAACCTGCTCAGTCCTTGATACAAAACAATAATAGTAACAGATAAGCGACAAAGACACCGACAACACTGAAATGAACTCTCGACTCCGACTGGACTGACACATTTGTTCACAAATTTTATAGCCAAGGGGAGAAGGCACTGAGCTATGTGGGAGAAGGGCAATTTCAGATGGTCATAGATTATTAGAAGTGCTGGTTAATATAATAAATGCATCACTTGATGAAGGCACAATGCCGACTCTGCTAAAAACTGCTATTATAAGACCTGTTTATAAATCAGGTTGCCACAATTCATACCAGAACTATCGCCCAATATCAATTCTGTCTTCAATAGATAAAATAATGGAAAGGTACATTGCACACCATTTAAATAAATACTTAGCAGAAAATGATGTTATAAATAAAAGTCAGTATGGTTTCCAGAAAAACAAAAGTACAGAGCTATTGCTAAAAGATTTTTCTAACAATATTAACAAAGAATTAGGGTAGAGCAATCAAGTACCGGTAATAGTAACTTTTATAGACTTAACAGCTTTTGATACACTGCAGTTCGATAAAAAAAATGACAGCACTCAAGGACATAGGAATTTCTGGCAGGTTTTTAGAATGGTTTAGAGACTATCTGAAAAACAGAAAAATTATTGTAAAAAGTGCATAGTACATTTAGTGAAGAGGCAGAACTTTTTTCTGGGGTAACTCAAGGAAGTACCTATTTTGGACCCAATCTTATATATAATATATGCACATACACCCCCTCCAAAATATATACCAAAAGAAGCCACGGTTTTTATGTACGCTGGTGACACTGCAATTGTCGTATCAAACAAAAATATAATAGAGGCAGAAAAAAATATGCAGAATGCTGTTAACAACCTTTTAGAATGGTGTCATGACTATGGATTGATAATAAATTACAAAAAGTCCAAGGTCATGCATGTGCATTCACCTGCATTACTACTGCATATAAATGTTCTAATGTAAGCATTACTTACCATAATTTTGATTGTTTACATAATCATACTTATTTAATTATCCCAAAAAGTTGTCAATGTAAGAGTTTAGAGAATGTGCACGGTTTTAAATATTTAGGGGTTCATGTTGACCACAATTTTAAATGGGATATACATGTTAATTATGTTTGTAAAAAAACAGGGCATGTGTTTGCAAAATTTTTTATTTAAAAAGTGTCCTGCCATTTAATGTTCTATTGGTGATTTACCAGTCACTGTGGGAATCAATTTTAAGATATGGTGGAGAGCATGGGGCAATGCTTCAGACTTGTCTGAGGAAAATTGAGCATCTGCAGGAGCAAGCACTCAAATGTATTGTTCTAGTGCACATTAAGCAGTTACCAATAATAAAGATTTTTCATTTTGTTAGACTGCTACCTGTTAGTAAGTTGTATGTTTTTTTTTTATATCCACTGATCATTTATTTGATGACAGCTTGAAAATTGTCAATAATCACCCATATGATGTTAGAAGGAATTATTATTTTGTACAAAGCACAGGAATAAGTATGGAAGTAGAACACTTGAAGTTTTTGTTCCCAAATGTTTTAATAACCTCACAGCTATAACGGTTATAGCATGTTTAAAAATTATTTAAAGGAACTTGTTTAGAATGATTTGTTACAAATTTAATTTATTACAATAATATGCATTTAATTTATTTACATTTTTAGTTGAAGTTTAAGTACTATATTATTGTTATTTATTCTAATAGTTTATTTATTATTGTTACTGTTGAATTTTTACAGATATTTGTGTCTTTGTTGTCTTTTTTTTTGTTATTATTCACTCAAGAGACAATCAATCAAGGACTCATAAAACTGCATGCTATTGATTCAAACTGACAAAAAAACTGTATGGTAAATAAGAAACAATATTTTTAGTGCAGACAAACCATTTGTGGTTTTTGCACTTTTGTAACCTATGTATTGGTAAATTTATTGTGTAAATAAATTTCTTGATTGATTGGTTAATGGAGGAATACACTATTTAATATGTTATATGATCATTGACTTTAAATGGTAAAGTTGGATTTATTTTCTGATCCTATTTCAAAATAATGAAGCTCGTATTACAACAAGCTTCATTATGCTTCACATTTGTGACATCAAGCGCTAGCGTCCACTACCTACATGTTATTTTCTCTTATTTTAGGGTAGATTTTTTTTCTTTACTCTTTAGGTATGTATTTCATTACAACTAAATAGTTGTACAGTATTTGTTCAAAATAGTTTTAAAATACGTCAAAGTATAATAAGGAAAAATTAACTGCAAACCGCTTTCTACATGAACCGGAGATACGATTTATCAATTGTTAAGACAATGTTATTTCCATTCGATAATAATGATATTTTTTTAATCGATAAGTAGCCTGAATAAGAAACTGCACCCATTATCTGTGGTGGTATGATTCACTTTCTCTATAGCAACATTGTTTTTATAACTATGCGCCTCCTCTTCAATATGTATTAATACCTAACATGACAAAAAAATAACGTTCCAACTGAAAGGTAACTAAAGTGTAAGTCAAGGTGCCGGAAAACCAATAAGCAAATTAAAGAACGGGAGTTTGGCATGGTTTGGTGTCCTGTGTTACTAAAAATAAATGGTATCAGCAATCCGACAGATACTTTCTCCAATTAGCTTGTCAAAAACCTTTATCATGGTAAGCAATGAGAGTAACTATGATATTTAACAGGTAAAATCACAAACGTTTCATTAACTTTTGTACTGTAATTTTTACAGGAATGGGGGGGGGTTGCATTATTTTTTAAGGATTATAAGGACCATAACAGACAAATTTCAATCAGAAAAGCTTTTTTTGTTCAAAAATCCATTTTTCAAAATTTGTTGTGGGCTTTATAGGAAAACTAGCTGTATCCGTGCTTCGCAACGGAGATGACACTGAAGCGAAAACTACGATCTTTAAGCCTGTTGTATAAATTAGTTACACATTCCCTTTTGGTTAAAGGAACATAGCTCAATTGAAACTCTTAGTTTGAAAAATATCTTTCTTTAAGGGCCGGCGCGCACTATCCCGACCACGACCACGACCACGACTCCGACTGGTCGGACACGACCAGTTTTATAATAGGAATAAATGGAACAGCGCGCACTGGTCGACTGGTCGGACCCTGGTCGGGCCCTGGTCGCACGACCAAAATTTTTCAGTTTGGTCGGGCCCGACCCGCTGGTCGTTGCAGCCAAAAATAGCACACAATGTAATGGGACGACGCGCACTACCCCCGACTTGCCTCCGACCCGACCAGTACACCACTCAACCCCCAGTATTCCTTGACCAATCAAACGGTGAGCACTAGTTTTTTGCGCCGGTCTGCGAAGTGACCCATTAGGTAAAATGTTGCAGGATTTTGACACTTTTGAAACCTGTCTTCATATTGACGTAGATCTTCATAAAATGTTGTAAAATGCCCTTTCAGACCTGACAGTTAACATTGGATATACCCAGTATAGTTTCTTCTTCCGCTTAACGTACTTACAATACAAATGCACCATAACAACTACTTCTTCAACAATCATCTTGACACTGAAGTTTGTAAATCATTCGTTGCCTTGGTCGGGTCGTGGTCGGGTCGTGCTCTGGTCGCATGGTGAATGACAACCACTGGTCGGGCGTTTGGTCGTGGTCGTGGTCGTGGTCGGGATAGTGCGCGCCCGGCCTAAGGCTAGGCTAACTTATAAGGCTATCTAGGTTGTGTTACATAATTCGATGTATTTAGTACTAATGATATGATGCGCTGATGCATGTATGGAAATAATGTCCCCTCACGATTAAATTTTCAAATAATAAGCTTACTTAAACATTTATTTCGTTTAAAAACGTACATGTAAAGAAGGAAAAATAATCGCATTAACATAGTCACTGTAGTAAAGCAAAGAACCGTTTGTATTGATTTTACATACAGGGTGAGTTTTAATTGTCCCCCCCCCAACTTTTTTCTACATTTTTTCAAATATCAATCCCAGACCACTTCCAAACATTTTTGGGTAGTAAGTACTTCATTTTGACAAGGTGGTCATTTCCGGCCGCCATCTTGGATCCGCCATATTGGATGCAAAATATTTTTTTCAAATGTAAAGGTGGGGTTGTGACCCATTATTTCGAATTAGATTTTTACCCTGATTACAATGCCGCAAACCGTTTTTAAAAATCTTGATTCATTCTAAAGTTATAAGGCCTTTTTAAAACTTTATTTTTAGCCCATTTTAACATTGTGCTTTTTAAACTAAGACCATAATCTCAAAATAGTGCTAGATAAAGATAAGTATACACTACCAGTCATTGCCAACCTATTTCCACTTGGTTATGAATGATGTATTTTTTTCGGCCGCCATCTTGGATCCGCCATTTTGAAATGTGATAAATTATTTTAAATATAAAAGGGGTGTTGTGACCCATCATTTCGGATTACTTTTTTAAGCTGAACTCAATGCCGCAATCCATTTTTTGTTATCAAGTTTTATTTATGAAACATTACAATATTTTTGTTAAAAATGTTAATATTTCGAAATCAAAATATGAAAATGAAAAATAGACCATGGAATTGAGTTCAGCTTAAAAAGTTAATCCGAAATACATCATTCATAACCAAGTGGAAATAGGTTGGCAATGACTGGTAGTGTATATTTATCTTTATCTAGCACTATTTTGAGATTATGGTCTTAGTTTGTACAAGCACAATGTAAAAATGGGCTAAAAATAAAGTTTTAAAAAGACCTCATAACTTGAGAATGAATCAAGATTTTTAAAAACGGTTTGCGGCATTGTAATCAGGGTAAAAGTCTAGTTCGTAATAATGGGTCACAACCCCACCTTTACATTTGAAAAAAATATTTTTCATCCAATATGGCGGATCCAAGATGGCGGCCGGAAATTACCACCTTGTCAAAATGAAGTACTTACTACCCAAAAATGTTTGGAAGTGGTCTGGGATTGATATTTGAAAAAATGTAGAAAAAAGTTGGGGGGGGACAATTAAAACTCACCCTGTATAATTTATCTGTTTTACCGTATACTACTGATATTTTGTGAAAGTTCAATCTTTACATGCAGATCAGTGTGTATACATCACAATAATAAGCAAAAATAAACTAATGGAAAACTTGCATTACCTTTTGTTACAAAGCCAATTACTATTATTTTAATCAGGGCACAAATATCATCATACCAACATAATACATAACTTCATCAATTAATTTAAATAAAGTTTAACAACATAATACATAACAGTTATTATTTTCTCGTTCCATAGTTCAAAATGTGTACGTTTTTGTATAAATTTACATAATTATTTAAAACATTGAGTAAAAATCATAGTTACATATTTAATTACATCAATTACATATTTAATTGATTTAAAAAAAGTTAATTGCGTGCAGCTTAATTTTGTGATTTCTCCAAAGTGAAATTAAAGCATTGTTGTAAAAAACACAACTACTAAGGAGGTTTCTGTAAATAAATATAAAAAATCGAATGTGAAGTAGATTATAGAGAAAATATAAGAAGTAGTTACCTCTGGACAGAATAAAATTAGGTATAATTGAAATTTAGTTTGTAAATTAAATTAAAACTGAAATAAAATTCAGTAAAATTTTTAAAACTCCCTACATATTTTAAAACCTATTAAAATCCTAATACAAACATTTGTTGATCAGTTCAAATTTGTAAACAATAAGCAACCATATCAAAATTATTCCAAAACATGTATACATTGTAATGATCCTTCTGTTTCCATGAAAATAATGTTTCTTAAAAATCATAATTTAACTATTCTCATAATCATAAAACTTTAGCATCTTGGGAGCAGAAACTGAACCTCTTAACCTCTGCTGTTTCAATTGTCAAATTTTAGTATTAACAGCTGACTTCAATTAATATTTTTGACTATTTACACTCTTTCAACAGCCTCTTGACGTAGCCAGGATTTCAAAATAGGGGGGGTCGACCGACCGGGGGCCCCAGGTAAAAGGGGGATCCAGGAAAAATTTTTAAAAATATAGGCCCTAAAACGGTCCTTTTAAGCTCTCTTGGCCTTGAAAATAATCAACCCCAACGTCAATATTGTATGATTATATAATTTTACATTTAATTTAACAAAAAAAATTTATATTTTATTTAAGACCGGCAGGGGGGGTCCAGACCCCCAGGACCACCCCCCTGGCTACGTCACTGCCATGAGGCGTAGCCCAAGGGAAATATGATAACCGGAATAGGCTTATATGTTAACCAGGTATGTAAGCTACCTTCATACAAAATTTTATTTCAATCGGTACAGTGGTTCTTGCGTTATTGAGTAACACACAGACACACAAACACACACCATCTCATTTTAGCGAATTTCCCTATAGGGAAGTAGCTGTTACCGTAGGTGGCACGGTAAGACCTAGACCCGGGACCGATTTACTTTTTCATTTTGATGTCTCCAGAGGCCAAAAACACCATTCGTTCAAATTTGTATATATGTATATATATATACGTCCGTGAACGCGATAACTTGAGTAATTTTTGTCCGATTTTGATGAAATTTGGTTTAAAGGCGTAAAGCAGGATAAACTTGAATGAGTTCGCTAACCAGCATGATCGGACCATGGGAACGGGGCTTTACGGAGGGTTTTATGGGGTAAAAATTGGTTTTTCTCACTTTTGACCCTCAAAACACAAAATTTCCCAATTTCTCTTTAGACCCTTTTAAACAGCTTAAAAAAACAAATAATTTAGTATATAAAAGTATTTTTGTTCGGTTATTAGTAACAGAAAATTTAAAAAAAATTAAAATTCCCATGTTATTCTTATGGAGAATATTGTCAAATGTTGTAGTTTGCTTGTTTATGGATATATTTTGATCAAACTTCGCAAATTTATTTATTTTGTACTAGGCTATCAATATTTTACAAAAAAAAACACACTTTATTAGTTTCTTTGTAGCAGCAAACCTAGGTACTCAACCTAATTTATTAAAATATATTTAATTGAAATCAATTCAGACAAATGGAAATTCACTTAGTTGACAGGTTTGCTGCGGCGGGGGTATTTATATATTAGTATAGAAGTATAGATAACATTTTGACTTGTTACACTAACTTTTGAAAGGTATTTTTTACAGCAATGGGGGTTGCACTATGTTAATAAGAATTATAAGGACCACATAGGTACTAATTTCAATCAAAACTTTTTAAAATCTTATTTTCTCTTATTTTATGGGAAAATAACATAAGTTTAAGGGCTCCAATATACTAAATTTTTATCAAAATCGTCCGGTCATTTTCGATAAAATTCTATTTTCTGCTATTCTATGGGGAAATCATCATTAAAAATCAACATTTCAAAAAAATGAAAAAGTACCTAGAGATACCATGCATTAGCTAGTACCTACATACCAAATTTCATAAAAATCGGACAACAGGTGTGGTCTGTAGCTCTGTACACATCCACACATACAGACATAACTTCGAAACCCACTTTTTTGGGTTCAGGGAGCCCAAAACTTATATATCCACATACATTACGTACCCATGTATGTATCAAACCATAGATAAAACATACTCCCTTAGTAGATTTCTCATCCTTATGGAACAGCTGAAGACAATTTTATTGTTAGTTCTGTACGGTTTTCTGTAGAGGTCGTGTTTTGTTTACAATTTGTTTCCCGTTATTACAGCCATTTAAAACCTCGTTTAGCCAAATAATACGATCTAATCATAAACAATAACTTGTCCCCTAGTTATATAACCAAACAGTAAAGCACAAATCAAGAAATTAACCCTAAAATAATAGAAACAAAGTTTCGTCGACACTAGCGCCCATGTGTCACGTACATGAACTAGACACGAAAAACGTGCTTCAAAATTTACAATGGGATGAGAAGTCTACTTGTGTTGGTTAGTCTATGATCAAACATACATGGGTACGTATTTATATAGATTGGAATTAATATTGTTTTTGGTCTCTAGGTACATCAAAATGAAAAAGTATTTTGGTTCCGACTCAAGTGTCTAGGGCTTACTGTGCCACCAACGGTAATAGCTAATTCACTTTGCCCATAGGCAAATTTGCTAAAAATCGTACAGGCATTGACTAAGGAAATAAAAAGTTTCTTTGTTTCCCTTGTCTGTGGTACAGGCAAGCATTCCACTACTCAACCACCAGTTGCGGCTAAGCACTAAGCACTTACTTTATTGTTGTCCTTGACGTACTTTTCGGGGTCGTTCGGTATCATTTTGGGTAGACGTTTTATTACAAAATTTATTAATCAAAAAGTACGCAACCGTCCATTAATATGCTCGATTTTCCCAATATTTGAAATGGAATTACATTAAAATCCTTTGTATTAACAGGCACAGTTAGGGCCACATCGACATGATAGCCCAGGCAATAAAGGGAAAAATAGTGCTTTGTCGGAAGTAATTATAGTGAAAGGCTGATTTTTTTTCATGGATGTTAGTTGATCATACAAGGAAAATTTGGCAATATTTGGCAACAATGGTTTAAACCCCAACACTTTAAGCTCTTCAGAAACAAAATGTATAAACCTTTTCGTGATTCTTCTGTTGTCTCAAAAAATCTTCTTCTTAAAAATAAATATCTTACCGTATAAAACCCGAAATGTTGATATTAAAACCAATAAAATATATCCCAGGTTCTCTGCTGAACTGCAGCCTTACATATTTGTAAATAGAGAACCTGTGACAAGGAATAGAGAAGATTGAATAAACGCAAGTCTTACAAAATTCTGATTTTCTTTTTAGTGACCCTTTACGAGAACTAGTGCTTTGGAGGCACGGCCACCTTTAACTGCAGGCCACGGACTTTGAAGTGGCAACATCGTAAGTAGGGTTGTAACAGCTGTTTTGTTCTGGATGCAGCTAATGGTTTGTGTAATGGGCTATGAAAATATTGACTCCACTTTAAATATACAAAAATAGATTTTCAACACCACTTGCAACGTTGTCAATTCTACCAGGCCGCGGCCTGCAGTTAAAGGTGGCCGTGTCTGGGGGAAACGTCCTCACAAAAAATACTATAAAAAGTTGCAGTATACGTTGTAGACAATGTTGGTCGAGGTTTTTGACGGCTATTCTGAAGGCTGTCCAGTGTCCAACTACACATAAAGAGCAAAATAGAAGAGAAACGAACAAAATTCAAAGAATTAATTAATTTAGTTAATTCATTTAATTAAGTTATTTTTGTGTACATACTTCTCTTATATGACCAGGCAACATCTAGTTTTAATACATATTTCCAAAAAAGCAACGTTGATTACTAATGACTGTACCACTAAATAAAAGGGTAGCAAATAAGTCCAAACTACGTAAATTTTAATATTAACACAAAATGTTTAACACCAAAAGAAGATTTTTTAAGGCAACAGGAAAATGCTTATACTTTTAGCCTTTGAGTTTCTGAATAGTTTAGTGTTGGGATAAAAGATTTTAGCCAATATTGGATATATTGCCAATATGTTGAGATTTTCACTGTCATTAATGGTCAGTGGAATAGATGAACTAAAAATACGGCTAAATGTTATGTTGTATTTTTTTAACTTTATTTAATTTACAACAGTGAACACTAAGCAAATGATATAAATATTAATACAACATTTTTTTTGCTATCACAATTTTATTTACAATCTGTTCAGTTTTTTGAACATTCAGCAAATACAATAACAACTATTAATAAAACGTTGGTTAGTCTCTGTCCATCGAAAAATCTAATTTAAAAATATTTCAATGAAAAAATAAATAAGTAAATAAACAAGAGAAAATTAAATTGTTTAAACAAAACGTGAGCTGACGTATAAAATAAAATAAAACATGGATCCTTTTCAGCCGGTATATAGAGGTACTGTTGTCCAAAAGGTTCAGAGCCAAGTGATTAGGGTGAGTTTCAAGCTTCTTCAGATATTTTGCACTAAATTTGGTTATTTCCTCCTCAACCGTCGGAATTCCACTGTCCTTGTGAGGGATATATTGTTATAAATTCATGCACGGAACTTGCAGGATGAATCGTAAAGCTTTTGATTATGATCAGCTGGATAATTATCCAATTATTCAAATAGCTCTGGAGCCTAAATGGTTCATCGGAGATTACCACATCAGGGGTACATTTTGTAGCAAATTTTGTGTACTTTAATTTTTATAATATAGACTATTTACGAAAAGTTGATAGTTTCTGAGTTATAAGCCAAATATTAGAAAAAACAACATTATTTCCATATTTTTCTAATTTTTGTCAATGTTGCGTCAATAATTTTTGTTGGCAAACCTCAGATTCGGATTCAGCACCCCAAAATACTTAAGAAATGAAAAAAATCAAAACTACCCCAAAACTTTCTCACTATGAGTAAATTTAAATACAAATTTACTGGATTAAACATCTTATACAAACATTTACTGACTTTAGTTTAAATGAAATATTTACTATTTTAATTTGGGTTGGCGTAAATATTAAAATGGAAAAAACCGAGAAAGCCTGGACAACTTGATATACTAAAAATAAAACTGAATAAACATTGTGCTGCATTTCTTGAGCAATCATTGAAAGAGCCGATTTGCAAACTATGGAAACATGTGAAAGTCATAGAACACCACCAAGTAGAAGAAATAGAAATAATGTTTTTTTTTTTTTATTTATAATCGTTGCTTTGGACAACCTAATGCGGCTATGAGTGGGAAACATTTGTAGTAAACACTAAAAAACAAGATCAGCTTTTGAAAAATGATAGATATTTACAAGAAATTATGATTATATCGAACTGTTATGTACATCGTGAGTATTTCCATAATCTTTGAGTTGAGTCTTTAAAGTAATCGGAAATGTTGACTTTTATTCGTTTATCACAATTGCTCGAATTCGAGCAACAGGTACACTAGTTTTTCATTATAACAACAAGTAAAATGGATAAAATTTATGCTTTAGTGTTGCGGAATAAAACTCCGCATGCGCCCGCTCCTGTTTTCCAACCCAAAGGTAAGTAAGCGTAGCAAACAAACTTCAACCAGGACGTCATTGAGCCATGCAAACGAGCTCATCTTGAAAATGAACGAGCATTATGACATAAAACCACATTAGGACAGGACGACGTCTGTCGGGCCAGCTAGTTAAGATTAAATGCAAAAATTGAGTAAGCTTAGGCATACACAAAAAAAACTAGAGGGCAAAATTGCAGAAGGATAAAAGTACATTTTTATAAAGTTTAGTAGACACGCTATTTATTCACAGAAATGGATTTTAATTTATACAGTAAAAATGTATAGTACTGCCCACAAGATTAATATTTACAAAAGACTACACAATAGGATAACAAAATGTAATTGGTATAGACATTAGGCAAGTTACATCAAATTGGAGGTTATTGAGGAGGTATCAACAAGGTTGGTGTGCGTGTTTCTCGATCATACTGGTACCTGAAAAATTAATGAAGATTATAAATCAAAGTCAGTCAATTATAACCACTTCTCATTTGATACCACCCTATGTCATTCTACCTAGGTACCTAATACAGTAGAACCTCGATAAGAAGACCCTCCATAACAAGTCACCCTTGATAACAAAGGTTGTTTTCAAATCCAAACTATTTTACCCCTAATCACATATTATTGCAAACCTCGATAAGAAGTCAACCTTGATAAGAAGTCTTACTTTGTGATCCCAATGAACTTGTTATGAAGGTTCTACTGTATTTTGAATTATTTTAAGGGAAGTTTGAAATATACGGTATAGAGAGTTTGATTTATTGATGTCAGATAGACCTGCACAATTACCGTGATGTCAATTTTGGTTAAAATACAACATAAGTGGTTTCACAACATTTCATTGAATCCTATACTCTAATACGAGCAATGTTTGCTTGTATGTATGTATGTATGCTTGCTTGCTTGCTTGCTTGCTTGCACCAAGATCTCAAAAACGGCTCCGACGATTTTCTTCAAATGTTGTAAATAGATTATTTTTGGCCTAAAAACGAGTTTACTACAGTTAGAACTGCCAACAAAAATCTAAATACGTAGAAAAATGAAACTGAAAATCACATTTTTTTAACATTAGTCTTATGGGTTGCTAGGTAACCATGTTGGCTGAATTAAATAACAAGGAAAAAGTAAACAAAAGACTTGTAATTTGTCTATCCACAGTACACTAGCAAAACAAAATACAGTACAAAAGGAAAAACATCAGTTGTTCCTATTGAGCAAAGATTATACTGAAGATTACTAGATTCTATAGTCAAGGGTCATGGTGGAAGGAAAAAACATAGGTGTGCTATTCCCACATATTCTGACGTCACTTGGATTGCAAACAAAAGATCACCTGATTGTAACTGTCAAATTAGTATATGTATTTGTTTTGATTTGGTTGTTATTGTTTTTATTATTATCAAATCAAATCAAAACAAATACATACTAATTTTACAGTTATAATCAGGTGATCTTTTGTTTGCAATCCGAGTGACGTCAGAATATGTGGGAATAGCACACCTATGTTTTTTCCTTCCACCATGGTCAAGGGTAGTAGTGTGGAGTGTGGGATCTGTTTATGACGATTAGATTACGGTATCTGCAATCCTTAAATGCTATGGAAAGGGAGGAAAACAGGTCCACGACATAGGAAGTGGTGAAGGAAGTAGTAAAGGCGAGCAGTCTGGAGTGTGGGAACTGTTTATGACGATTAAATTAAGGTATCTGCAATCCTAAAATGTAATGGTAGGGAGGAAAACAGGTCCATGACGTAGGAAATGGGGAAGGAAGTTGTAAGGCTAGCAGTGCAGAGTGTAGGGACCGTCTGTGGCATTTATGTATCTGCAATTCTAAAATAAAATAGTATAAAGAAGGAGGGCAAACAGGTCTACGACATAGGGAGTGGTGAAGGAAGTAGTAAGGGTGAGCAGTCCGGAGTGTGGGAATTGTTAATAACGATTAGATCAAGTTATCTACAATCCTAAAATGCTATGGGAAGGGAGGGAATCAGGTCCGCGACGTAGGAAGTGGTAAAGGAAGTAGTAAAGGTGAGCAGTCTGGAGTGTGAAAACTGTTTATGACGATAAGATTAAGGAATCTAGAATCCTAAAATGCTATGGGAATGGAGGGAAACAGGTCCGCGACGTAGGAAGTGGTAAAGGAAGTAGTAAAGGCGAGCAGTCTGGAGTGTGAAAACTGTTTATGACGATTAGATTAAGGAATCTGCAATCCTAAAGTGCTATGGGAATGGAGGGAAACAGGTCCGCGACGTAGGAAGTGATGAAGGAAGTAGTAAAGGCGAGAAGTCTGGAGTGTGAAAACTGTTTATGACGATTAGATTAAGGAATCTGCAATCCTAAAATGCTATGGGAATGGAGGGAAACAGGTCCGCGACGTAGGAAGTGGTAAAGGAAGTAGTAAAGGCGAGCAGTCTGGAGTGTGAAAACTATTTATGACGATTAGATTAAGGAATCTGGAATCCTAAAATGCTATGGGAATGGAGGGAAACAGGTCCGCGACGTAGGAAGTGGTGAAGGAAGTAGTAAAGGTGAGCAGTCTGGAGTCTGGGAACTGTTTATGGGAATTACATTAAGGTATCTACAATCCTAAAATGCTACGAGAAGGGTGGAAAACAGGTCCATGACGTTGGAAATTGTGTAGGAAGTAGTAATGCTAGCAGTGCAGAGTGTGGGAACTGTCTGTGGCATTTATGTATCTGCAATTCTAAAATGGTATAGTGAAGGAGGGCAAACAGGTCCACGACGTAGGAAGTGATGAAGGAAGTAGTAAAGGCGAGCAGTCTGGAGTGTGAAAACTGTTTATGACGATTAGATTAAGGAATCTGCAATCCTAAAATGCTATGGGAAGGGAGGGAAACAGGTTCACGACGTAGGAAGTGGTGAAGGAAGTAGTAAAGGTGAGCAGTCCGGAGTGTGGGAACTGTCAATAACGATTTGATCAAGTTATCTACAATCCTAAAATGCTATGGGAAGGGAGGGAATCAGGTCCGCGACGTAAGAAGTGGTGAAGGAAATAGTCAAGTTGAGCAGTCCGGAGTGTGGGAAATGTTTATGACGATTAGATTAAGGTATCTACAATCCTAAAATGCTATGGGAATGGAGGGAAACAGGTCTGCGACGTAGGAAGAGGTGAAGGAAGTAGTAAAGGCAAGCAGCCCGGAGTGTTGGAACTTTTAATGACGATTAGATTAGGGTATCTGCAATCCTAAAATGCCATTGGAAGGGAGAGTAACAGGTCCGCGACGTAGGAAGTGGTGAAGGAAGTAGTAAAGGTGATCAGTCTGGAGTCTCGGAACTGTTTATGGGAATTACATTAAGGTATCTACAATCCTAAAATGCTACGAGAAGGGAGGAAAACATGTCCATGACGTAGGAAATGGTGTAGGAAGTAGTAATGCTAGCAGTGCAGAGTGTGGGAACTGTCTGTGGCATTTATGTATCTGCAATTTTAAAATGGTATAGGGAAGGAGGGCAAACAGGTCCACGACGTAGGGAGTGGTGAAGTAAGTAGTAAAGGTTAGCAGTTTGGAGATTGGGAGTGGATTAATGTATCTGCAATACTTTTCAGAGTAAACTAATAATTTCCCCCGAGCAAAGCTCGGTCCCCAGGTACTTGTCAATAAAACGAGTAAACATGGCTTTCCACTATTTCTTTATGATTCATATTTTAATATTCTGTTTCGATACTACGGTATCTAATTTTAAGTTGAGGAGTAAAAACGACTTGGCTGGGTCAATTAAACATAACATGGCTGATAGGCCCTAACAGATCACATAAGGAAAATAACGCATTAACTGAAAAAGTCATCCAAAATGGATTGTCACTTTGAGAGGTACCCTGAATTGTTGTTGGTAGTAGAAATATGGCCTCAGAGAAATTAGGGCGAAAGTTTGGTTTACAGCGGTTAGGTTAGGTTGGGTCATCATAAATTCTTTATGAATCATCTGGTATCGTTTGATTCATAACGAAACGAGGAAAGTCCTGTAAAGATATTTTTTTTAACCCAACATAACCACCACAGCGCGTTGTAAAATAAGTGGCCTCCGTCCTAATATAGAAGTATTGAAAAACTAAATATACACCTATATATAGATTAATCGATATATCGATTGTTCGATATCGATTAATCTATATTGAATAATCTTAATTACGATTATTTTTTATTGATTTTTAATAGGCGTTTTAAATTATACATCAGCTGTAATTATGATCAGTTAGTTTATCTTAAATTTGTAAATAAACAAATTTAAAAATAAAACAATTTAATAGGATAAAAAATCCAAACAAAAACCAAACTACAAATTATATCCTCATTCTAGATAGCCTACTAAACGTAGGTAGTTAAAATCTTCCAGGATATAATTGTTTCACAGCTTTTGTTTCACAGCTTTAACGAAGAAAAAGAAAGGGTCTTCCTTAGAAATCTACTAGAAATTTACTACTTGTAGTGATCAATCTAGTGCTAGTTTCACAAATGAGAAACTCGTAGTTAGTGATGTTTATGGTGAAAAGTACATTAATGTCAAAATATATACAAATCCAAAGCGAGAATTTTCAAAAAAGGTGTTTTTTAATGCATTTATAGATAGTGAGTGTGGTTTAGATCATTTCTGACATCTAAAATCTACCTGACTTTCACCTCGTATTTTAACATTCATATCTTCGTTACAGACGTCACATAAATTAGTATCAGGTAAGCTACTAATCCTTGATCATGCATCCATTTAAAAAAAATTTCTGGATTACATAAATACTCTGACCAAATTCTCGATAATTCATGGTGAAGTTCTTTAAAAATGACTTATAGGCCTACCAACAAAAACAATGAATTAAACAAAAATGTAAATATTAAAACAAAAACAATGCAATAATCGATGTATAATATTGCAATCGAAATAGTTTAGTAATCGTAATATCAATCGATATTTTCATTCGAATGAGTGTAGGACGTAAAGTAAAGTGCAGCCTTTATATTTGATAATAGAAAAGGCATGTGGGGAATAAGTTCAAGGCCTATCAAACAGAATTTTGAAATGTAGTGAAATGAAAGTGTAGTTGTGTTAGCTTCCGTTTCGGGTACAGTTTCTTAACTGGGCTATGCTAATATTGATTGAAACTAAGTATCGATTCGATTAGTAAACCTTCATGCGATTTTTTCACCATCAGCAAGTTTGGTTGGTTAGGTTAGGTTATGATAGTATTTTATAATAGCCTAGATATATTTAAAAATATTGATTATTAATCAATATTTTCAATTCGATAGCTTCAATCAATATTAGCATAGCCCAGTTAAGAAACTGTACCCTCAGTTTCATTTCAATAAGTTAATCCGTATATATTTTTGTAAATTGTTTGTTGATACTTACTGAACAATATTTATTTAAGTCAGTTGCCAGCCAGCTATCAGAAATAGCCTGTTTCAATTTGTTAATTTTGATATATCAGATCGAAAAATTAAGTTATCGATATGGCCTATATTGAGAAAAAAATCATTGATAATAATTTAGGCTACCTTTAACAGGAAAACACCAAACTACCTTCATTATCATAACCTAACCTAACTGCAGAGTGATGCACAGTGGCAGGTCTCTTTAAAAAAATATGCCTGTATACCAAACTACACCCGTTGTTGGATCTAAGTAGTACTTGTAAAAACTTAGGCCTAACTTTAAATTGCCTTACCAGTTGGCAAAGTAGAGACTTTTGAGAGCTCTTCAATCATTTCTATTTCTTCTTTTTGAATAGGGTTGTTAAATATTCTGTTTGTCAACTTGGGTTTCCTCTTATCCTTAGCCTTAAAATATGGCCTTTGATGACTCAGTTTTTTGTTTGCAGGTTCTTTACTACATTTTCTTTTCATTAATTCTTGGTGGTTTGCTTCCTTCTTGATTTTCCTCATTGTATTTATATGGATCATTGATTTTTTAAAGATTTTCCACAGAGATGACATTTCTTCTGTGGAGTTTACTTGAGCCACTAGTTTTTCAATGTGAGTAAGGAAGTTCTTTTTGTTGAGATCCAAACTATGGTTTTCATTCAAATTATGGTTTTCCCAAAACTCAACACTTATAGCGTCATTTTCATGACTTATGCCACTGCTGCTAAGGTTGAATTCATTTTGAATGTTAAAAAGGTCTTGCCGAGACAATAAATGTAATCTGTCACACTTTCCCTTTACAGAATTTCTAACCCCGTCCAGGATCTCGTCAAAAAGAATTTTACAAGCAATTTTTTCAGCAAGATTCGTTCTCTCTGTTTTGCTTAAAGTCAAGTGGACCAATAAGTCGTCATGTCCAATATGGGTATTTAAGTAGTTTAAGTGGCAGATGCCATCTGACTTCTCAATTAGACACATTTTCGCAGGGCAATAACCATTAATTTTACTTGAGCCTTGAGTTTTTAAGCACCTTTTATGATTTCCTTTTGGGACATAACATCCACTTCGATGACAAACAAATGTGTGGCATTTGCCACCAGTACTTTCAACAGAGCCTTTTTCTTTAACAAATTTTGCCCTCACTCGGGCTTCCTCCTCCTCTTTCCATTTAAAAAAAGCTTCAAAAGAGGTAAAATCAAGTGAATTGGTGCCTAGGACAATGCCATGATTATTTTTATAATGTTTTCTTAAATCCATTTTACTTCCAAGCACATTGCATTGAACAATAGGGCACCTTAAATTACCAGGCCTAGTGGTTGGTCGGTCGTGTTTTAGCCTTTGATGCGCTAACAAGTGGCACTTTTGTTTGTACCGAGAAGGACAAAAGTCGCAGATAAATAGTTTACTTGGTATTTCCAAATTACTATCAGGGCCATGCTTCTTCTTTAAATGGGCAGTTAAGTTGTATTTGTAGCTAAATACTTTACCGCACTGTTCACAGCAGAAACTTAAGTCCAATCGATTCTTTTCATGTCCAGCCATAATAAATAAAGAACTTCTTTTAACCATTACATAGAAACAAAATGAATAATTGCAATGAAATATGAAATAGACAAAATCAAAATAAAATACTAGTTGATGTAATGTAAAATATAAACATTTAGCCTAGGTCTTCGTCTTCAAATCTAATCACAATCAAGCAGAAGGCAGAAGCAGACAAAAATTGGTTCTTCTTCTTAAGTGGCTACTGGCACAGCCACCTCTAATACATATACTAATACTATAATATACTAATACCACTGAGCTAATACTGCCTACATAAGTGTATTGCATCACCTCAATTATTTATAATCGTGAAAAATAGTTATTTGTGCAACTAGTGAGAAAAGTGAGCAATTGACTCACTCGAGAGAAATCCCTACTCACGAGCCGTAGGCGAGTGAGGAATGGTTTCTCGAGTGAGGCAATTGTACTTTGAACTTGAGTTGCACATTATACTTTTCCTACAGTTACCATAAAACAAATAAATTGGTGAAGAAACATAACCTATTTTTACACAGAAGTGAACTTTTAATATAAAATTTAATGTTAAGTGACAAATACAACAGTACAACAGCTGACCAGCTGATTTACAGCCAGTGCTGCCAACGTATATCGCGCGCATACGACGTTGCCTGCATGTTACGCGCTCACTATTTCGTGCCTTCACGTTGAAAATCTGGAGTGAGACAAAGACAAAGTAATTAGAGTGAGACAGTGTTAACATTGTCTCACTCTAATTACTTTGTCTCACTCCAGAGACAGTGTTAACATTGTCTCAATGATGAGCGAATTGGCCACTTTGCTTTCTCAAATCTGTGAGAGAACATGTACATTGTTAGGTAACTTTAGGAAAAATATGTAGGCCTACTAGGCCTATACGCGCAAGCAAATTTATTAAATTTTTGACTGAATACTTTAAAAAATGGAGGGAGCGTGATTTTTATGTTAAATTTAATGAAACGTTATGGAATAAAACACATTTTGAGTAATATCAGGTCGTATAATACACACTTAGAGTATTTTTAGTCACTTTAAAATTATGACTGTTATAAGTCTTAAAATAGCTCCTGTAATACTGGTACTTGGCAATTGCTTGCGAGTAACGAGTACACTTGATAAAAATTCAATTCAATTCATTAATATAATAAGCTCTCTTTAATGCTGCACGACTAGTAAACGGCAGAAGTAAAGCAGAACGGCGGTATTGGTTTACCTTAAACGCCTGCAACGATGCGCTGCAAACCGCGTGACGTGTAGCTAAATGGACTGTAGTGCAAGTGAGCCGTCTTTATTCTGAATTAAAAAATATTCATACGCTTGGCTCATAAGCACTATGATCTGTAGAGTATGTGAACCTTCCTACTGTATTTTTAAATATAAGACACGAGGCTCATGGGCACTATCATTGACTATACACCTTGTATAGGCAATGGCATTATGATCTGTAGAGTAAGTGAACCTTCAATATTATTTACGAGGCTCGTAGACTATGGTCTGTAGAGTAAGTGAGCCATGTATTTCAAGAATTACATATTTGGAGGCTCATAGCATGCATGGTGGAAGGAAAGTGGCTCATATTGTCTATGATTCCTAGTTTAAGTGAACCCTAACCATTATTTTGACGGGAATCGCCATTTTACAAAATAATACATGAGATGATTTACATGCAACAAGATACAAAATACAAAAAAAAACATGATATGGATGCGTAAAAAAGTATGGTGTTGGTGGTGAACAATGTGGGCGAAATTACAACAGTTACAGCATTGTGAAAAATTAACAACAATAACAACTACCTGTGTAAATAATTAACAATAATAACAATCAGTAAATTATCAAAATGACAACATTGTGAATAAGTTAGTAACAATAACATCAAACAGTCTAAAAAATTAACAACAAAACAATCAGAGTGAATAATTAACAACAATCACAATCAGTGTAAATAAGTATATAAATTACAACATTGTAAATAATTAACAGCAATAAGTTTACTAAACATTACAATAATTAAACAAAACCCAGAGAGAGCCAAAAAACAATCCGGTTGAGGGTACTGGCTGACTTCCACCGCCCATCATAGTTACCACCCAAAATTACTGTTATTATATTTGTTTCAAACCAATAAACGTTTCTCTCTTTTTACAAATCTTGTCTTCTATGTTATTATTGAAATTATATTTACTGTTATTGTTGAAATTCATATATTTATTGTTATTGTTAAAACTCATATATTTATTGTTATTGTTGTAACTCATATTGTTTGTCGTTCATTTATATTTTCACTTACTATTCTTGTTTGTTGTTCTTGTTCATTGGTTGTTATTTAAAGTTTTGCTTTGTGTACGTCTATTTTGAGACTGCTCGAATTGTATTTACTTACTGCATGTCATTGTCAAAAATTACTTTTGTATGTATATGTTTAAGTTAGATTAAGTCATCTTATACAACATATTGTAAATTGGTTCTTGACCGTTGGAAGGTAAAATAAATAAATAAGTAATAAAATATGGCAATAGGTAACAACATAATAAACTGAGGCAAGAAGCTATAACACCTATAACGTAAACGTAATACCATACCGTAGTATCATAGATAAAGCATGGTCCTTTAGTAGATTTCCCATCCTGTTATCTATTATTTTAGGGTTAGTTTCTCATTACAGTATTTGTGTCTCACTGTTTGGTTTCATAGCTAGTGGACGTGTTATTGTTTATGATTGAGCGGAGCGAGCGAAGCTCTTATACGTCAACTCTTATGAATTTCGTAATTACGCAAACTCCTCCTAGACGGCTGAATCAATCGTTTTAAAATTTTGCATGGTTATAAAGACCATATTGGTGAGTGTCAACATATATGGCGTTAAAAAAGTCTCTCCAGAAATCCGCCCCACTCTGGTTATCAAAGTTTCAATGTAATCCTTATGGAAGCAGTATTTGACACATAAACAAAGACATATGATCAGCTGTTAACTTTTGAATCTATATAAATAAAATTCGTTAGAGTTTTGTCTGTACATTGCTCAGAATTATATATTTTTAGGTTATTTTTACGTCTTATACATTAAATAAGCAGAAACGAGTCTTATCTCAATTTCTGTCTGTCTGTCTGTCTGTCTTTCCCTCTGTCTGTAACACTCAAGATGGCATTTTACGCTATCTTCTCCTGGAAAACGAGAGTACCTATCAAGATCCAAGTCATTTTAATGTATTCACTGGATTGGAGAGATTGTCTTTAGCCATTAAAAGATGGCCTCACTACTTTGTAAATAATATTACGAACGTTCAAAAATGTAGTTTTGTGCGATTTATGTCAAGTTTTCGTCCAATTTTTATTGCATAACTGTTCGGATCAAGATTATTTTTCCTAGCTGTCACTGATATGTTTACAAATGTTGTTTACAAATACCGCAACCTTTTTCAATCACGTTTGAATGCAAATCCCAACCAAGTGAGATTAAAACGTTTTTCTTACATAAAGGATTTAATTAATTGAAAGTGCAATAATATAGTGTAATAGTGTAACCGTGTAAATGAAATTAAATTTAATTAAATAACTAGGCATCATCCAGTTCAGGAACCAGAGATTCTTTGTGTATAAATTGTTCTTGAGTTTTGATAACCAGAAAGAAGACCTTGAATCAGTGTTGTATACGGCTGGGAAACTTAAATTTTATAATTATCGTCGCCAATAGCTTAGAAACATGGTTTCCACTCATTGACACGACGCTTCCATGGCGGTTGTGTAAAGTGTAAAGTAAAAAATCACAACTACAGTGGGTGATTAACAGAGGTTTACGGATGATGCTAAACCCACTTTTCTAATGTGTTATTTTCGGTTCCTACCATTGACTATATATATAGTCAATAGTACCTACTCACCGTGTGATGCAATCGCTGGACCATACAGCCAATAGGCCCATAGCCCATCTCTTGGGTACGTACGCCTACCCAATTATTCATAACAACCTTTTCGACGACGATCCTTGATACCGGTACTTTTCCCTAGGATACACGGCCAACCTACTTATGAAATAAAATTACAAACGTCCAAAAACCCAACGTTGTGTGATTTTTGTCACATTTCCTTCTTATGTTAATAGATAGCCTTTACCAATCATTGTTTAGAGAATAGGTACGTAATCTATTAAATAACAAAAAGTTGTTTGTATGAGGTTGTTTTTTTTTTCAAACTGACACCGATAAGCTTACATTAAAAGTGGTTTACAAATAAAGCAATTAATGGGAAATAACTTTGATTGCCGTTTTAAAACGTTTTACGAGAAAATCCAAAACCAAGAGATCAATAACCTCGGGACTTGATTAACTCATATAATTGGTCGGCTGTACTATAGTTCTCAACTGTGAACGTTGGTTTTTGGTACCGGTTCTATTCCTTAGAACCGTTGGTACTGTTGGTAGCAGCAAGAATCATTTTTAAGTAGGTACCAAAAACACATCACTGTACTTTACAAATTAGTTATCGTTGGCGTTGCACCTTATTTATTATTACAGGCATATTCAATTTAATTGATTTCTTAACTGTACAATTTTTGCTTTTTCTTTCTTGATTCCAAAATGTTAGTTTATGCTAAGAAAACGATAACGCATTTTAGTAAAACATTTATTCAGCAAACCATCATGAATTGTTTAAACGCATTACGTTGTTTATGTATCAATAGTTCGTGGCCTATTTTGGTAATATTTACTATAAATTACCAATCGTCTATAGTACTTCATTTCATATAGTAAGCCGTCATTACGGGTCATCATCGGTCCAAGCAAATATACATTGTTATGATGAAATTTGATGACATTAACAAATATTTCAGATACTAATTTTACAAGTACTTTGTTATGCTTAAAGCGTAGCAAATTCCCTAACTAAGTTCTGTATTTTTGTGTGTATGTCTGTTTGGTAACGCATTAATGTCCTTATTTCTCAGTGTTTCACGGAAAGGACAAAAGTACCGTTATAATGAAAATGTCAACCCGAATAAAGTGTTAAATTGGGAGGTTGAGGTAGTACCTTAAATACTTTTAACCATTAATTGTGGAAGGTAACTTTCAATTATAGGCCTACATTAGGGCTATGCCTCATAGATCTATAAAAAAGCATTTTTTAGTTTAATCATTGGATTTAACATATGGACCAACACGACCCAGGTTACATTTATTTTCGAAGCATTTGTTTTGGCTTGAAACTGTCAGATACTGTATTTGCGAAGGTTTATATATAATAGTTTTGCCATCATATCTGAAAATATGCAAACCAAATTCTGTTCTTAATAAGAAGGTTTCAATAACCTACAATTAAGGTAAGTGTCCTACAATTTATTTTTTTCATTTCTTCATTGTTTTGTTTGTCAATATCATCCATGTTTGTAACGTCAATAACTTACACTTACTTGATCTAGTCAAAACTGTTGAAACTTTTACTGTTAGTGTTAAGTGGGCTTTATACCTCCGTGGCTACTCATCTGTACAACTTCTGTGTTTAGCCAACAGTCCCCGTAGTTCCATATTTCACCAGTGGTGCGCTGAACGAGCCGCCCCCAAAACCGGTTTTGGACATTGCTACCAACCCTAAGGGGAATGTATGGATTCGTGTGGGAGTTGAACATCACAAACTGCTGCCCTTCCGCCACCTCGCTGCTCTGGTCTTCTATAGCTCACAGACTTTCACTTTACTAAATACTAATGTAAGGTCGGATGTCGTTCCGAACTCACACTTGCCCTTGTTAGGCTGGGCCACAGACAAGGGAAACAAACTTTTATTTTAGTGAATGGCTGGGCGCACACTGATCCAGCATTTCACCTGAACCAAAATGTTGCACAACGATTTGCTTGAAGCGTTTTTTTATTTGCTTCTCCAGTCTGCGGGAGGTACAAGCATGATTCAGCATTTGGTTTCAAGCAAAAATAAGAAAAAATAAAACATAATTTTACTAACTATAGTTCTATAGTTTTAACATGTGTGAACATGTGTAACAATGAAGTCAACGTAGCTATTAATCCAGTAACCTAACGCATTTTACCTTGCATGAAATGGGGTAGTAGGTTTATTTTTGTATGTTGTTTGTAATAGTACCGAGATGCTAAATCCAAATTTTCGACCTCGGTGACCTTCCGGATCACCTCCAAAAAGCTTAAAAATCGGCGGAATTTCTCACTATTTTTACGTTCGCCCGACCGATTTTTAGCGAATTTCCCTATAGAGAAGTAAGCTATTACCGTAGGTGGCATGGTAAGACCTGGAGCCGGGACCGATTTACTTTTTCATTTTGATGTCCCCAGAGTCCAAAAACACCATTCGTTAAAATTTATATATATATATATATATAGGCTATATATATATGTGTGTGTCCGTGAACGCGATAACTTGAGTAATTTTTGTCCGATTTTGATGAAATTTGGTTTAAAGGTGTAAAGCAGGATAAACTGTGTGCAAATCTCTTTATGCTTTTGTTATTGTTACATTATTTGTTATTTGTTGTATATTTATTATTAGAGTAGTTACTGTTGATCAATATTTTGCGGCCAATTAGATACAACATGTAACATACCATATATTCGCTGTAAAATGGTGTAACCGTTGAGAGGAAATAAATAAATAAATAAATAACTGACTACAATTAATAAGATCCCCGTGCGTAGAACGGGCACACAGCTAGTGCAGTAGATAAAGAAATAGCTTAAAAATAATAGGTAGTAAGTATTAAAGGCTAGCAGTGCGGAGTGTGGGGAATGGTTGTGGCAATTAGATTAACGTATCTAAAATACTAAAATGCTATGGAAAGTGATGAAAACAGGCCCATGATGTAGGAAGTGGCTTAGGAAGTAGTAAAGTATGAGCATAGTGTGAGAACCGTCTGTGGCAGTTAGATTAATGTATCTTCAATCCTAAAATGCTATGAGAAGGGAAGGAAACAGGCTCCACGACGTAGGAAGTGGTGAAGGAAGTAGTAAAGGCTGGCAGTGCAGAGTGGGGGAACCGTTTGGGCAGTTAGATAAATGTATCTAACATGTAAATGCTATGAGAAGGGAAGGAAGCAGGTCTATGACGTATGAAATGGTGAAGGAAGTAGCTAAGGGAGTATGTTTTATCTATGGAAGTAGTAAGGCTTGCAGTGCAGAGTGTGGGAACTGTCTTTGACAATTACATTAATGTATCTCCAATCCTAAAATGCTATAGGAAGAGAGGGAAACAGGTCCACGACGTAGGGGGTGGTGAAGGAAGTAGTAAAGGTGAGCAGTGTTGAGTGTGGGAATGGATTAATGTATCTGCAATGCTAAAATGCTATGGGAAGAGACTGTAGACTGCAGGTTAAAATTATTACGAAGCACGAATCGATACATGCAATCGTTTTCAATAGAAATTTACAACTGAGTTGACTACAGCTGATTTTTAATCCAAAGAGGCTAAAAACGATTTTTACTCCCTAAAGAGTAAAAATTCCACTTTAGACCCACAACGCATGCATTAAAACTACTGTTTTTACTGCAGTATGACAAAAACAATATAATATGAACCCTTGATGACTCCGCTCAATTTTATGGATGCCTCTACGAACGCCACCTAGTTAGATAGTTTTATTTGG
The DNA here is from genome assembly GCF_028750875.1 of Macrosteles quadrilineatus. Taxonomy (NCBI): domain Eukaryota; kingdom Metazoa; phylum Arthropoda; class Insecta; order Hemiptera; family Cicadellidae; genus Macrosteles; species Macrosteles quadrilineatus. The sequence continues at coordinate 422,427 of NW_026542676.1, read as the reverse complement.
TTAAACGAGGTTTTAAGTTACTGAAATAACAAGCAACAAATTGTAAGCAAAACAGGACATCTACAGAGACCTACGCAGAACTAACAATAAAATTGGCTCCAGCCACGGCCACCTTCAACTCCAGGCCGCGGCCTGGTAGAATTGACAACGTTGCAAGTGGTGTTGTCTAGCGCTCGAGCACGGCCGCCTTTAACTCCAGGCCGCAGCCTGGTAGAATTGGCAACGTCACAAGCGGTGTTGTTTAGTGACAGACGTCCCATATGATAACATGGCAGACAGGTGACATCAGCTCATTAATTCGCACTTTATTGATTTCAATTTCAATTTATAAATATAAATTTACTAGCTGTACCCGCGGGCTTTGCCCCGCTTAACTTCATAAGTATTCGCATGGCTCAATCACGTCTTGGTTGAAGTTCGTTCGCTACGCTCACTCACCTTCAGGTTGGAAATCGTTCGCTGCGCTCACTTGTTTTCAGGTTAGCTCGTTCGCTACGCTTACTCGCCTCCAGGTTGATGTTCGTTCGCTACGCTCACTCACCATTTGGTTGCAAATTAACTGTTGTCATAAATTTAAAAAAAGTCATCTCTTTTATTGTTCATAATACTTTGATAAAGATTTTTATGTTTTAATATTTAACATTGGAGAATTTAAACGTTGTTGAGTGCACAGGTGTGCTGCGATTGGGGTTTAATACATTTGGACTTATTAAAAAGTAAAATAGTTTTCTGTGCTGCACTCTGTAGAAACACTGTGGCACTATTTCAAATCATGACTAATGCTAATACAGAATGTTGTGATTATTCAAACCTACAAAACAGTTGGTGAAAGTAAACATCTGCTTATAAATTATATTCATTTGTAAACATTGTGGATCAAAAAGTCTGACATTGGCCCACTTAAAACCCTCTAGGGCAGAGCCATTTTGACGGATCTGCACCAAACTTCACTCGAACCATCCTTGAAAGATGCTTAACAATGCCTGAAAGTTTTATTACAATCTGTCTAGCGGTTTCGGAGTCCATAACGTATATACACACATACACACACACATACATACATACATAGTTCCTCTTTTATAGATATAGATTAAAATATTGAAAATAAAACATACAGAATTGAAAACAGGAAGAATATGAATCAAAAATATATATCTGTAAATTTTTAAGCGGAGTCAATATTGTCATAGTCCAGTAACCAAGATTTCGTAAATATACAATTTTTTTTTTTTTTAACAAGTATTTATTTACAATCTATTCAATACTAGAATAATAAGTAAATTTTATAACCATCTTAACATGGGTTAGTTACACTCCATCAAGTGCACTAACATAAAAAAACTTTTAAAAAGTTTATCTAAAAACGATTTGGAAGGTCTATTGGATTAACTCTTTTGAGCCTATATGTAGCTTCACTATTGTCGAGGAGGTTGACTGCCAGGAAATTTGGATGGGTTTCTAATTTTCTTTGGTATTTTCACTTCGTTTCTTTATTTCTTCTTTAACATAGGGTAATTTTGTATCTTGATGAATTACTTTATTTGTGACAAACCAAGGTGCTTGTAAAATTTTTCTCAATGTTTTCGATTGAAACCTTTGAACTATTTCTATGTTTGAGTTGGAAGTGGTTCCCCAGAGTTGGATACCGTAGGTCCAAATAGGTTTCAATATAATTTTGTATAAAAGTAATTTATTTTCAACAGATAATTTTGAATTTCGACCAATGAGCCAATTTAGTTTGTTTGTTTTTAAATTTAAATGAAGTCGTTTGTTCCAAATGTGTGAATGCCATGTAAGCCGTCTGTCGAGATGCATACCAAGGTACTTAACTTCGTTGGATTGTGGAAGCATGACATTATTCAATGTTACTGGGGGACAAGTTCTTGTAGACATAGTAAATGTAACTTGAACGGATTTTGTTTCATTTACTTTAATTTTCCAATTCTGTAGCCACTGAGACAAATCGTCTAATGCAGCCTGAAGGTTTGATGATGCCAGAATAGGATCCTGATTTGATGATAAAAAAGCAGTGTCGTCTGCAAATGTTGCAACCGTAATACCCTGAGTACTTGGAAGGTCATAAGTGAACAAAATATACAAAATAGGTCCAAGAACACTGCCTTGTGGTACACCTGATTCAATTTCATGCACATCTGTAACTATATCTTGATATTTAATTTGAAAAAAGCGTTTGGACAAATACGATTTCAACACTCCATAGTATGTATGGGGCAGCAAAGTTTTAATTTTGAACAATAATCCTGTGTGCCAGACTTTATCAAACGCCTGGGCTACGTCCAAAAAAGCAGATGAACAAAAACGTTTATTTTCAAGATCTTCCTTGATTACATTCACTATTCTATGCACTTGCTCAATGGTGGAATGCCTTCGGCGGAACCCAAACTGATGGGAAGGCAACAATTCTTTTTCATCAATTATAATTTGGAGTCTTTTTAAGAAAAGTTTTTCAAAAACTTTAGAAACCACAGGAAGAAGAGATATAGGCCGATACGAGGATGCTTGATTTAAAAGTTTACCAGGTTTCGGAATAACAACAATTTGTGAAACCTTCCACTGTATTGGGAAGTATTCAAGGCGTAAAACTGCATTGAAAAGTACTGTAAGGAAAACTATTCCTTTTCTAGGAAGCTCTTTCAACACTTTACCTGTTATCAGATCATAACCGGGGGCTTTTTTACCGTTTAAATAGTCTTTTATCACTTTAGCTACTTCAGATGGTGTGAACAATTTTATTGGTAAATCAAGTTGATTTGGAGAATCGAGGAATTCCAAAATTTCTTGCTCAACATTTGAATTAATATTATATGGCTTGAACACTTCCTTGAAGTATGAAGCAAATACATCTGCTTTCTCGATGTTGTTTTTGGCCCAAGAACCGTCTTCTTTTAGAATAGGTGGAATGCAAATTTGAGGACGTTTTAAGTTTTTTGTAACTTTCCAAAGGGAGTAGTCACTAGCTTCAGATGGAGAAAGGTTTGATGTGAAATCTTGAAATCTGTCATTGTTTAATTTGAACAGTAACCTTTTCAGTTGTTGAGTGGCCCTGTTTAGATTTCTTTTATCCGTCTGGTCTCTAGAGTTTTGCCATATTCTACGGAGTCGGCGTTTTTCGGCAATTTTCCTATTAATTTCAATTGGATAGCGTATTCCTGATTTTAAATTATGTTTATTCTGGTCTGGAGTTGCTCTCCAAGCGGAGTCTTGAACTGTTTTGTTGAAATGTTCAACAGCAAGATTCAAATCTTCTTCGCTCTTCAAACACACAGAAATCTTTAAATTTTGATCCATTAATTCACGAAAATAATTCCAATCTGTATTTTTGTTGCATAAATGTGGTGGAATAGGTTTGAATATAACATTTGAAGCGATCGTTAAAATTACAGGTGAGTGGTCTGAGGAAAGGTCCAGAGATTGCTCGATTGTCACAAAATCTCGGGATACACCTTTTGTAACAAAAAAATCAAGAAGATCTGGTATTTTTTGACGATCAGAGGGCCAATATCGGCCAAGATCGGTTCGCCTGTCGATAGAGTATCAAGGTTCCGTTCTTGGATTGACTGCAATAGTTGTCGACCCCTAGGAGTTGCCAGACGGGAGCCCCATGTAGGATGTTTGGCATTGTAGTCTCCTCCTGACAAAAATTTACAGCCTAAAGTGCAGAAGAAATCATTAAACTGTTGGCGTGTAATGTTGTGTCTAGGTGGGCAGTAAATAGAACTTATAGTAAATATACAAATACCATTAGCTGCTTCCAAACAAAACAGCTGTTACAACACCACTTGCAACGTTGCCACTTCGAAGGCCGCGGCCTGGAGTTAAAGGCATCCGTGGCTAGAGCCAGACATCCCATAAGATAACATGGCAGACAGGTGACACCAGCTCATTAATTCACGTATTATTAATTTAAATTTAAATTTATGAACATAAAGTTATTTAAATAAAGAAAGTAAAACATATATAATTTAAAACCAAAACAATATTTAAATTGAAAATCTATTTTGTACATTTAAAGTGAATTCAATATTTTTATAGCCCAGTAACCAAGCTTTCGTATTTAAAAATATATACACAAATGCCATTAGCTGCACAAAAAAACATCAGTTACAACCCTACTTGCGATGTTGCCACTTCGAAGGCCGCGACCTGGAGTTCAAGGGCCTTTTTTTCTTCAATTGATCCATAAGGATGGAAAATCTAATAAGGGACTATGTTCTATCTATGGTAGTACTCCTGGTAGGACCTGGACCCAGGACCGATTTCCTATTTCGTCTTAAGGCCCCTAGAGGCCAAAAACACCATCCATTCAAATTCATATTTACGTGTACCTAAACAAACTTGTAACCTAACGTTTAGCCTAAACATAAACGTGTAAACCTACATTTATTTTTAACGAGTTCGTGAACCAGCATGATTGGACTACGAGAGGGTTTAGGGGGGTTTTATGGGGTAAAAATTGGGTTTTCCCTTTTTTGACCCAAAAACTCAAAACTCAAAAGCGCTCCCGGTTATTGTCTTTTCACATGGTCGCATTCATAACTTTTGAACTTACTATTGAAAATAATGAAAACAATTTTTTTTTTAACAAGTATTTATTTACAATATATTCTACGACGGCGCTGAAGGGCCACCAACTGATTAAAAAAATATTTTCTTCATATCTGAGAAAAAACTTAGAATTCTAAGATTAAAGTCAGAGCCCGGGAAGTAGGCTTCCTCTCTGAGAAAAAAGTCAGAATTCTGAGTTTAAAGTCAGAAATTACAACTAGATCTAGTGGGCGTTCCCCTCTGAGATTTAAGTCAGATTTTAACTCTTTGCTCTCTGTCTACCCGTCCCTTTAGCGATAGGCTAGACTTGAGTTTGAGTTGAGTATTGACTGAGTGAATGAGTAGAATAAGTTATAGTCTATTCAAACTCAGTCTTTGCAACCATGGACACATATGCCATAATGGCTTTAACTTAACATATGCATCTAAATGCCAAAGATACTTTGGACCTTTGTTCTTGTATTTTCGTCGACGTAAACGTTTGCGGGTCCTGAGGTCAAATCCTACAGGGTCAAGTGCTTTATGAATCGAACTAACTGTGTTTTGTTTTACTACAAAGCCATTTTGGATACATTTCAAATGCATCCATCTGTATCCATGTAGGCCTAACTGGTCTGAGTAGTTAAGCTCATTCCTAATGAAATGTTTCACCTCTTCAATTGAAGACTAATTAATCCTCCTAAACAAACCTAAACCTTTTTAAAATACAGTACGTTTCAACTGTCTAATACTCAACACAGATGTGTTATATTTACAAGCAAAGTAAAGCTATATTTCTGCCTGAGCCAAGCCTAATCTAAAATAATCACCAAAATGGCTTCTCTTTCATTAGTGTCCATTTCGGTGCTCAATTCGCCGTTTTGTTAGGCAGTAGAAGATCGTCCAATTCAAGGAACGCCCACAAGTTAAATTCTGACTTTAATCTCAGAATTCTAACTTTTTTCACAGAGAGGAACGCCCACAAGTTAAATTCTGACTTAAATCTCAGAATTCTAACTTTTTACTTTCTCCCCCTATACCATAGTATATGGAGAAAGTATTGTTTTCGTCAAAATTTTCGAGTTTGAGTTTTGAGTGGATATATTCGTTTTGGGTCCCCCTGGACCCAAAAAAGTGGTTTTCGAAGTGATGTCTGTGTGTGTGTGTGTGTGGGTGTGTGTGCGTGTGTCTGTGTGTGTGTCTGTGTGTCTGTGTGTCTGGATGTGCACAGAGCTAGAGACTACATCTGTGGTCCGATTTCGATGAAATTTGGTATGTAGGTTCTAATCCATGGTATCTCCAGGCGTTTTTTTCATTTTTTTGAAATTTTTATTTTTAATGGGAATTTTCCCATAAAAACCCATAAAAAACCGGAAAAATCGGATTTTCTCAAAAATGGCCCTAACGATTTTTATAAAAATTTAGTATGTTGTAGCCCTTTAAATTCTAAATAAAATGGTCCAAACCCCATATCTGTAAAAATTACGGTTCAAAAGTTATGGTCAAATATGTTATTTTCCCATAAAAACCCCATAAAAACGAAAAATAGGATTTTAGAAAAAATCCTGTTTTGATTTAACATAGTATGTTATAGTCCTTACAGTTTTGATGGTTTTTTTTATTTTTTTAGAAATTTTTTAATGGGGATTTTCCTATAAAACCCCATAAAATAACGGAAAAATAGGATTTTCCTAAAAATGGCCCGAACGATTTTGATAAAAATTTAGTATGTTATAGTCCTTTATATTCTGAACAAAATGGTACAAATCCCATTTCTTTAAAAATACGGTTCAAAAGTTAATGTAAATTATGTCATTTTCCCATAAAACCTCCATAAAATAACAAAAAAATCGGATTTTCCCAAAAATGGCCCAAACGATTTTGATAAAAACTTAGCATGTTATATTCCTTTAAATTCTGAACAAAATTGTACAAATCCCATTTCTGTATATTTACTCTCACAACTTACACATGATAAAGGTTGTTGACAAACTTACGGGAGAAAGTATGTGTCAGATTGCTGATACCGTTTATTTCATAGGGAACGCCCACTTGTTAAATTCTGACTTTAATCTCAGAATTCTGACTTTTTTCTCAGAGAGGAAGCCGACTTCCCGCGCTCTGACTTTAATCTCAGAATTCTAAGTTTTTTCTCAGAGATGAAGTCAAATATTTTTTTATAGTTGGTGGCCCTTCAGCGCCGTCGTAATATTCTATACTAGAACAATAAGTAAATTTATTAACCATTTTAACATGGGTTAGTTTCACTCCATCAAGTGCACTAACATACAAAAACTTTTTAAAAGTTTAACTAAAAACGATTTGGAAGGTCTATTGGATTAACTCTTTTGTTTTTGAGCCTATATGTAGCTTCACTATTGTCGAGGAGGTTAACTGCCAGGAAATTTGGATGGATTTCTAATTGAAAACAATTTGGACAAAGATATAGTCATTAGTCATTAATTTATAACTCAACACAAGAACTATGCTTAATTTAGGAGGAATATCCCTTCACAATTAATCAATTTAAAACATTTACTCTTAAAAATGTAAAAGACATTTAATATAGTACCATTACTATTGACGTTAAAGTTGATCTAGTTTTTTGGTACATGAGTCGAGTCTCGAGTGATGTAATCAACGTCGTCAGCTAGTAATTTATTTGAGGTTAGGTCCACAGAGTGCCTGAGTGTGTGACGATTCTCGCCTCGTTTTATTGGAAATCTCTCCAAAAATTGTCTTTACTGTTAGTGACATTGTTATGAATCTCTGAGATATTTGAACGAACCTATTCCAGTACACAAAAATGGTAACCGTTGATAATTATAATCAAAATTTGTTTTAAGGTTTAGGCATAGGCCTACTGCGTTTAAGAAATTATCGTCCGGTAGAGCATTTTATAGCCTACCGATGAATCCATGTTGTTTGGAACTTTATACATCAAGTTTATCTTTTTTTGTTTTGGATTCGTCCGTTTTTTTTAAGAAACATTAGTAAACGTTGATGACTAATATATTGTTTACTGTATATTGTGTAAAGTAAAATAATCTTGTTTTAAGGTTAGGAAAAAGGTTAGGCCTACCCACACTTTGTTAGGTCTATGTAAAAAGTGCACAGTTATAACAGTTAGGTATGGAACGATTGGGGTAAAGTTTCTTAACTGGGCTATGCTAATATTGATTAAAACTATCGATTCGATTAGTAAACCTTCATGCGATTTTTTCACCATCAGCAAGTTTGGTTGGTTAGGTTAGGTTATGATAGTTTTATTTTATAATAAAACTATTTAAAAATATTGATTATTAATCAATATTTTCAATTCGATAGTTTCAATCAATATTAGCATAGCCCAGTTAAGAAACTGTACCCAAAGATTGTTATAAGCTATTGACTCATAGATTCGAGGATTTCCTTCCTTAAGTTAGTATAAAAACTAGGAACTCAGTTTAGTTAACAATGATCGCAAAACAGTTGAAGTTACTTAGGCCTACCTGATTCAGTATTGTTACCGGTAAGTTATCCTTTTGCTTTCTGAACGGACTACACATTCCTATGCTGAAACATCATCTTCATGTCACACAAAACTTAAGGGTTAAACCACTATTGGACGTTTAAAAACTTATCTTGAAAGATGATGTGTCAGCCTTAAAATATGTCACTTGTTTCCAGGACAAATGGACCACAAAGCAAAACCAAGTAGGCGATCTCAACCTTTTTACAATTTTGTGCCAATGTGGTTTGTAAAAAACAACACAAAATTGAGTAAAAATGTTAGTACAGTAAAAGCTTTTTCCGCTTGTGAATGATCGTGGGAGTGATTATAAGTGTAAACGATTGTAGGGCTCTTTTGAGCTAGGGTTGCCATATCCCCGGAGATTGTCGGATTTTGACGTTTTAAAATTTAGCTCCAGGGGATTTCTCAGGGGAATAAGCTATTACCCCATGTAAAGACCTAGACCCGGGGACCAATTTACTTTTTCGTTTTAGGTCTCCAGAGGCCAAAAACACTATCCGTTCAAGTTCATATATATTTATATATATGGGATATATATAGGGTGTCTCAGACCACCCGGTTGGCTTCTATAGATCATTATGAAAGCAAATGGAAACTTAATTGCAACTGGAACCCCCTATTTTGACCCCAAGGAATTCAGGTAAATTATTTTCAAATCCAAATAAGCACCCCAAAGGGCAGATTTTGGGGGGTTAGGGTGGTTTTAGGGAAATTTTCAAATGTAAAGGGGGGTCGTGTTATAGGTACCTACCTCATTTTAAAGGTCCTTGAGTCCTGAGTACCTTTAGTGGTAAAAGTTTTAAATTTTTTCATCCCTATTTTCAGGGTGTTCAAGAATGTACAAAAAATAGACCTTTCGACCTTTGAACTACTTTTCACTGCAAAGAGGTGGAATTTCGTAGGGGTTCAAATTTTGATAAAACTATAATTGCTAAATGAGCTTTCAAAAAACTCTGGTTTCAACCCTTTTCCTATATTTTTACTTATGTTACACATTTTCAAACTTGTTGAATTTTCAAAAGCTGTTATCTCAAAAATTTCAAATGGCAATTTGGGTTTAGTTAGGTTGGGTTATCATAAATATGTTTGTAGGACTTTCCTCGTTTCGTTATAATCAAATGATAGGCCTACCGGGTGAGTAATATTTTCGCCCGCCCCAGATACAGGTGATGCGCGCGCTCCGGTCAACGACCTGACCTTGGCCTACTTGAAGGCGATTTGGCGTGCGAAAGTATGACTCATATCTGGTATCGTTTGATTCATAACGAAATGAGAAAAGTCCTGCAAACATATTTATGATATAACCTAACCTAACATAACCGCCGCAGCACGCTGTATAAGGGTGGCCTCCGAATAATAACGACCAAATCCAGTTGTTATGGGTACAGTTCGGCCAAAGTTTCTGTGCGCGCGACCAAATCCGGTCGGGTCTAGGCGAGGGGGTTGGTGGGGGTACTTTTGTGAAAACATTTTGTGTCTTGCTACTCACTCGAACCCTACCCCCAGCACTGCCAATAACCGGTACCCGTATGTTTTAGTTCGGCTTGTACCAGGCACGGCCCTAGGGACTTTGCCGCCTTGGCGAGATCGGCGACTGCCGCCCCGGGGGGAAAATTTTAGAAAAAAACTTCTCTAAACACTATTTTTAAGCGTTTAGGAAGTGAAATCTGGTGTTAATACTTAATACAATTTTATGCAATTTTGTAACACTTTAACACTGAATATTTTGATTAATATGTTAACGGGACTTGGCCTATTAAAAAAAAATTATTTCAAAGGCGAGTAATAAAATCACTTAACTTCGTTGTTCCATTGCCACACCAGCTAAACCCATCAAATCTTTCTTTTCGGGGCGAAAAACCCGATCAGTTTACTTTGTTTCGACATAAAATAACACTCATGAGACACCACGTAATACGAAAATCATAAAAACACACTGGCACAATAATTAACACCAGACAGCAGATCAAGCGTTGTGTGGGTGACGGGGTAGAGGAGGAGGGTGTCGATGGGCGGTTGAACGCGGAACGTCCTGTGACTCACGTCTGTTTGGCGCGCAAATATCCAACCCCACCACTGCTACCGGCATGTAGTTTATCTGTTACCATTTATTCATCGACAATGAAAGTATACGTACAAACAAACACGCTTAGTACAGTACTATAGGCATGACATTTGATTAACTATTTTATTGCTCACGTTAAAACGATTAATTTCAGGTAGGTGTAAAAGGTGAAGTGGTGGTGGTAGGGGGAGGCTAAGGCTTTTGACCTTCCGTGACTTGTGTCTGTACTCTGTTTTGCGCGAAAAAACCATACTACTTTCACTGGCATTGCAGTTTATTTACGATTTATTGATATTGAAAGTATACTTTTGAAAAACAAGCTTAATACAATAATAGATATAAAATTAAAAAGGTTCACTATTTCATTGCATACGTCAAAACATTATTTTTTAAATGTTATTACAATTTTTTTACCCATTATAGGTTGAAGGGGGATATATCCCCCTGATCCCCCCCCCCCCCCCCACCGTATCTATGTCACTGTCCCGCCTAATTGTTTACTCCTGGGCTCCACCCTTTTCTTGAGCGATCACCGAATTATGGTGTCTCCCTTAACTCTGACTTAATTATGTACTAAGGGTTCTAAGTGTAAATTGAACATTTTAAAATTATTTTCATTTCAAGGTGGTTTATGTTTACAGTTGCAGATATCAATTATTTTTTGGTTTTTGTTTAAAATCTGACCTAAGAGTCGGCAGGACTTTCGGCCATCTTGGATTTCCCCCAAAATGGCAATGTTAAAAAATTAATTGTTGAAGCAAATTACGACATTGTTTATTAAGATAAAAAGTTGCAAAATATCTCATTTTTGCAACTCCTCTCTCTCGGAGGGAAGGGAAGCCCATGCTACCAAAATAATCAATAATAAAGTAAACACAACATCGTGGGAGGGGGCAGAGAGAGAGAGAGAGGAATACGTCGAGGTCAATCCCAACCGCTGCAATGTTACTTTGACGCTGTCACTCGTCCTGGGTAACGTCGTAACGTGGTGGCGACGGTTGTTCGATACTCAAGCCGAGTGGTTGGTTTTTATATTTGGGCTTAAATTATAATTTTAAATTGATGTTTGAATTGCCGTTTATCTTCAGGCTTGTTCTTTGCGTCAAATGTAATATAGATAATTGTACTCTTCACATTCACTTAATGAATTTATTATTTTATTTGTATTAAAAATTTACTGTTCCCTAAAATTTGTTTGTTGCCCTGGCTTTGCCGCCCCAGTTCCACCACCCGGGCTTCCCCGCCACGGCCACCCCGGCTCCGCCGCCCTGGGCGACCGCCCGGTCCGCCCACCCGTCCGCGAGCACAGAACTGTATTAGTAGGCCTATTGAAATTCGGGCCAGGGACGTATTTGTTTATGTTTATTTATCCAGACAGTTTCTGTTCAATATTCTTGCTACAATGTAAATATTCAAATATGGTACGTGAAAGCATAAAATTTGCATCATGCTTGTCACATCTCACTACAAATAACAAAACACGTAAACAAAACGCTCACTGTTTGTATATATATGTACAGCTCTAAACGATGGCTGTAAGTAAAATTGGGCATTTTCATGTTTTAACCCATTGGGGGAAGGAATTTATGCACTGCATGCAGCACCCTCTGTCGGTAATTAATTTTACCGAATTTGTAGACTTTTACCATTGACTATTGGATACAGAAGCTTTTACTCTAATTGCTATTGAAAGAAATCCTTTGGTAATAAATGAATAATTTTTTCACCATTTTGTTCACAGTAAAATTGTCTACAGAAAAGTGACGGTAATTGGATAGTCAAAGTGTAAAACTAAAAAAATCAAAAATTACAAAGATTTTAGGCTAAAAATAAAAATTTTAAAAACAAATTTTTGAAAGTAAACTTGATTTTAAAAATTCCAAGAATAATCCAGACACCAAATGACACTACTATTATAATGTTCAATTGTTTCCCTACGTATAAAAATCAAAAGTTGTGTACTTTTATAAGTAAGTACCTGGGGACTGAGCTTTTGCGATGCCAGCTTTTACTACTTCCTTCACCATTTCCTACGTCATGGACCTGTTTCCTTCCTTTCTCATAGCATTTAAGTATTACAGATACATTAATCTAACTGCCACAAACGGTTCCCACACTCTGCGATGCTAAACTTTACTACTTCCTACGCCACTTCCTACGTTGTGGACCTGTTTTCATCTCTTCCATAGCATTTTAGTATTTTAAATACATTAATCTAATTGCCACAAACATTTCCCACCCTCCGCACTGCTAGCATTTACTACTTCTTTCACCATTTCCTATGTCGTGGACATGTTTCCATCCTTTCTCATAGCATTTCAGTATTTCAATTCGATACATAAATCAGACTGTTACAAACTGTTGGAAAAACAATTGTTTGTTTACCTTACCGCAGCAGATTTTTGGTGATATGGTTTCCATGGCAACACAACATTGTTTGCTATTCGCAAAAATAAATGAGTAAATACGCAAATCAAGAAGAAAGATATAATAAACATTATAAAAGTAAGAAGGAACAAAAAGGGGGAAAATAATAATAATTAAATTGAACTCTGTGTTTGAATGGTGAGTTAATGTTGTTCTAAGGTTTATTGCGGACATTTTCCATCACGATGGTAAAAAACAACACACAACGACAACAACAAACAAGCAACAACAACAATTTTTTGACTGCTACCCTCTGTAGTCCTACCCTCTGTAGTATTCCAACTTAAGTTAAGTTTTTTCACCTGAGGACGGGATCAGATTCCAGATCCCGAAACGTTGTGTATTGTTAAATAAAAAGTAAATAATACAATACGTTTATTTTCAGACGACCAACTTAGATAGAAAGGGAACCTTCAAGGTTGAATATTTACAAAAAATTGAAAAAGATGTTCAAGAACGCTGGCAAAGAGAAAAGATATACGAAGAAGAGGCTCCCTCTGAACCAAGAAAATCGCCTGATGAAAAGTTCTTTACGACTTTTCCATTTCCCTACATGAATGGTAGACTTCATTTAGGACACACATTCTCTTTATCAAAATGTGAGGTTAGTAAAACTTAAATAAATTATGGACCAATTAATTTTGTAAATGTAAGAAATATTTCAGTTTGTTTGGTAAAAAATAAGTTATTTGTAGTTCTTATAAATAAATTAAAAAATGTTTATTGTGTATTCTCAGTTTTTGTCTTCAGTTGTTTAGCTCTTTTTTTACTCAGTTTGCAGTTCGCTATAATCGGCTCAAGGGCAAGAGAGTTCTGTTCCCCTTTGGTTTCCATTGCACTGGAATGCCTATAAAAGCCTGTGCTGACAAACTGAAGCGGGAAATGGAGACATTTGGGTTTCCACCTAACTTTCCTTCTGATGAGCCTCAAACCCCTACAGAAACTACCAATGATCTGGTAATCAAGGACAAGAGCAAAGGAAAGAAGGTAGGTTTAACACTAACATTCATTATTATTTGACGTTCCTTTAGTATGAAACGAATTCTAATAATTTTAATAATTATTTATTCAGGGTATTTCTTAAATTCCAGGTGCATAGATTTAACCATATTACTTAAAATTGTCTTAGTGTTTCTAATACTGGTACAGTCCAAATGAATTTCAATCTTTATAGATTAGTGATCTATTCATTATTTTTTTGCATTACCAGCTAATTGTGCAGTAAGTTTTCTTAAAAAAATTATAAATTACATTAACTTCGTTATGCAAAAAATTAAGGCAGATGCCTGTGTTCCCCATCATACAATTTCTTTTTTAGCTTACTCACTTCTTCTTATATTGAAAAAAAGTTTAAATATTGATGGAATTCTAGACAATATAAGTATTTAGCCACTTTGTATTCAATTTTATTGTTATAATTAGTTGTTTTTTTTAAGTACGGTATATGAAAGATTGACATCATTTGCATTTATAAGTTACTTTTGAAATGGATACAATAAACAGCACATTTAACTTATATTTTAGTATAGTTTTCCATCCGCCATTTTAAATTTTACAATTGGGCCTGGTAAAGAAACTTATCAAAAATTATGAAAAATTGTCTAGTTTTAGACATTTTGTAGCTTTTTTAGCGAATTTCCCTATAGGGAAGTATTTAGCGAATTTCCCTATAGGGAAGTAGCTATTACCGTAGGTGGCACGGTAAGACCTAGACCCGGGACCGATTTACTTTTTCATTTTGATGTCCCCAGAGGCCAAAAACACCATTCGTTCAAATTTTTATATATGTATGAATGTTGTCATATATACGTCCGTAAACGCGATAACTTGAGTAATTTTTGTCCGATTTTGATGAAATTTGGTTTAAAGGTGTAAAGCGGGATAAACTTGAATGAGTTCGCGAACCAGCACGATCGGCCCATGGGAACGGGGCTTTACGGGGGGTTTTATGGGGTAAAAATTGGTTTTTCTCACTTTTGACCCTCAAAACACAAAATTTCCCGATTTCTCTGTAGACCTTTTTAAAGAGCTCAAAAAAACAAATAATTTTGTATATAAAAGTATTTTTGTTCGATTATTAGTAACGGAGAAAATCAAAAAAAATTTAAATTTAAAATTCCCATGTTATTTTTATGGAGAATATGGTCAAATGTTGTAGTTTGTTTGTTTATGGATATATTTTGATCAAACTTCAAAAATTTATTTATTTTGTACTAAGCTATCAATATTTTACTCAAAAACACACTTTATTAGTTTCCTTGTAGCAGCAAACCTAGGTACTCGTTAAACCTAATGTTATTAAAATATATTTAACTGAAAATCAATTCAGACAAATGGAAATTTGCTTAGTCGGCAGGTTTGCTGCGGCGGGGGTATTGTACACATTGTTAAAGGTTGACGTTGAAATTTTGGTTCCTGTTGCTGGGGCAAGGGGCTTGGAATATGAAACTGTTTTATCCAAAGGATTCAAAGATTTGGGTTATTATAACAGGCTTATCTGAATGGGAAAGGGTTCACTTTGGAACAAGAAATACAAAGACTTTACTCTATACAAACACACAAATTAGAATATCTCAATGTCACTTACAATGTTTTACCAAAAATAGATTTGAGTTTGGGAATAAAGATGTTTTCCAGGAAAATGCTATCAGTGGCTGTGAAATAACAATGTAGTGATGAAGCTAGTCCGTTGTTGATGTGTTTTTTTTTTATTACAGAGCAAGGCAGTAGCGAAGGCAGGCACAGCCAAGTATCAGTGGCAGATCATGCAGAGCCTTGGACTGAAGGATGATGAGATTAAACAGTTTGCCAATGCCTCTCACTGGCTGGATCACTTCCCTCCCCTGGCTGTCAACGATCTACTCAGCATTGGCCTACATGTCAGTGTGTATAGCAACATACTTTATTTGTTATTCCATTGCTAATCATATTTGGAAAGGTCTTGACATTTCAGGAAGTTTTTGGGAAAAATATATTGCTTATCATTGGACGAGATTACATTTAATACCGGATTTTCTTGGAACGGTATTTGATCTAACTGTCAACGATTTCACCGCAAGTGCCAGTGAGACTGATGAACGATTGCCGGACATAATCAAGGTGCTCAAGAGTCAAGATTAAGATAATCAAAATTGTGACTATTGCTAGAGACGATAACAGGAGATATCGTCACTACTGCAGTGGAATATTATTTCCCTGCAATTGCATGAGATGTTCAACAATTTTACGATTATGATAATGCACCTGCAATCGCAGGAGAAAATAATGGTAGAGATTACAGACATGTTGACATGGAACATCAACATGTGCGTTCCCTTTCTATAAACTACAATTTTTATATAAATTCAGAAAATTGATTTTCTTTGCTATTAATGCTAATTGCAACAATTTTAAAAACAAATCCTTGTTGCACTGGAGGAAAAATCCTATTCCGTTCCCATCCTAAAAATCAGGAAATAAATAAAAATCTCATCTCTTCCCGAGCTACAAGTAAAGGACAATATGAGCTGTACTATCTAATGAATAGTAAAAACATCACATTTTTTGTATAAAATGTGTCAAGAATCTCCTCTTAAATGTGATAGAAACTGTGCAATATGAAGTATTATTGACTGTTATTTCTAGTGCATAAAATGGTATCTGATAAGAAACATTGTTGTAGGCCATTAACACTGATAACATCTACTATCTGTGATTTATGTTTTCTTTTATTTATTGTTTGCTGCATTCTGACATTATTCAGAAAAAATACATAGGCCTAGATTTAATAACGAGAACATCCAAGAATTAACCTGTATTTAACAAATATTCCTTTGTCATAATTTAGCCAATCTACAACGTAAAAACACTTGAAAGCACTATATAGCTCCTACAATTCAATCTGAAAATCCTTTGCTAACACTGAACTTGTAAACCAATTTTTGTTTATGTCCAATAACAAAATCTGTTATTTTAAGCGAGTTTGTACCAATTTTAAAGATCTTCATATTAAAGAAAATGTTACATTATTTACTTCTTTTACACTAAATATGTTGTACCTTTGAATTGAAGTTTAGTTGGGTTGAAGTCATTTATAAAATGAAACAAACTATGGAGACAAAACTTTGGGGAAATCCTAGTTTACATAGAGAGTTGTCTCATTTCAAATTATGTTTAAAGTATATTTGTTTTCATTCATCAGTTTTCAGTTGTTTATTGTTTGTGTATACTGTAGTGGTATTTTAACATTTCTCTAGAGGATTGTTGCAAACCAGATCCTATTAACGTCAATATTGTATTAGATTACATTATCAATTCATTTATAGCACAATTTAAAAACTGACAATTTTGCTGGTGACCAAGAATTAATTTTTTTTTTACGAAAATAGAATTATTAACATTTTTTTCCAAATAACAGATCAAGGTAGTTTTGTTATTCTAATATTGTAATCTTGAAACAGGGAAATGCAGTCAGTTTTAATTAAGTTTTTGATAGAAAATTGTTGCTCAAATTACAATTACAGTAGGCCTACACTTTTATAGTTTCTTAGTCTACAAATATATATTTTTCAATTACAAAAATAACAATATATGCAAATTAGTGTTTAAAATACTTCTGAGGTAAGTTGAATTTAGTTCCATCTTTGTCCAGGTGGATTGGAGACGTACGTTCATCACTACAGATGCCAACCCTTTCTTTGACAGCTTCGTCCGATGGCAGTTTCTGAGACTGAGGGAAAAAGCCAAGGTAGGGCTTATTTCAAATGTGATTGTAGTTAAACAGTTTTGTCCCTCTTAAATTGTTTTCAAGTTAGATTGTTTAATTTCTTTAAACAATTGAAAGTTTCTAAACTGTCAGGATCATTCTTTGGCCACAGGGTCCGACCATTGTCTGAACCAAAATAAGTTTAATCCTTCAGAAGTTAATGCGATTTAATTTGTGTGAAAAATAAGCACACTACAGTATCAAACTACAAAATAAGTAAATCAATTAATAACTTCTATTCTAGCTTTACCAAAAAGTGCTAGACAAACAGGTTGTGACTTTGTTTCTAAGTGTCCACGGACAAAGCAGTGTGTAATGGTGTTAGCCATAGGCATGTGGCGGTCCAAACTATCTGAAGTCTAAATCAGACATACTCTTTTGTCCAACTTATTGTTGTAGATAAAGTATGGCAAGCGGTATACAGTGTTCTCACCCAGAGATAATCAACCTTGCATGGACCACGACCGAGCCACTGGAGAAGGGGTTGGACCTCAGGAGTACACTCTCATCAAAATGAGAATGCTCAAACCCTACCCAGAAAAACTGAGGTAAGCAGTTATTACAACAACTAAATTACAATAAAACAAGTCAAACTAAAAATAATTTCAAATTTTTCATCTTTATGTAATTTTGATTCACATCTTGAAAATAAGAGGTTAATTTACCTTATTTCCGTCTTATTATGACTTTGGGCCATGTCAACCGAGCACTGCCATAATGCCATAATGAAAATAGTAATTGGTGACAGTAGTAGTCAAATACTTAATTTTAATGTTTTATGTAAGTTTGTGTGTGAGTATTTAATGTTTTGACGATCCAATATGAGTAAAGATTGATGTGCCAATGAATCTGAAGAACAAATCGTCATCCACCCTTAGAGGAGGTATGAGTCACTCTCACAAGACTCAATTAGGGTGCATTTATGTTGTTTATTTTTATTATTGAATAGTTGTAATCTAAAATAAATAACAATTCAAAATAAGGTTTAAAATTAATGCATTTTTCAAGATTTTATTTATTTGGCCTTTACCACCTCAATAGGCTTTTGGTCTCATCAACAATGATTCTCCTCTTATACAGAGTAGTCTTCACTGTAGTCTCAAGTCTATCTTTGTCCTTTTAAATTAGGCTTTTCAGGTTAGTGTTTCTTAGGTAGACACTTGTGATAAGGCCTATTAGAAGATCTTTCCTCCACACATGTTCTGTTAAGCCCAATCCTCAATCTGAGGCTCTAAAACATTGCCACAATGTCTGGGTTTGAATATACTTACCAAAACTTATTTCTTCCTAAATCTCCATTTATCATCATAGAATGTGCCAAATATTTTTCTCATCACACTATATTCTCAAACACAACCAACACTTCCTCAGAGTCTTTGGAATAATAAATATTTATATTGATTTTGTAGAAAACCAAGAACAGTTTTCCTTGATATTGTGGCTAACGTTGTCTACTAACCTAAGAAAATTAATTGACAACTTGGCAGTTTGGTTTTCATTTGCAATAACATTGTTATTTGCACAGCGCCGTGGACAATCAGCCAGTGTTTCTTGTGGCTGCCACACTAAGGCCGGAGACCATGTACGGACAGACCAACTGCTGGGTACACCCGGACATCCGCTATGCAGTGTTCCAGACCACAGACAAGGAGGTGTTTGTGTGTACTGAGCGTTCAGCACGCAACATGGCCTATCAGGGGTTCACACCCGATGACGGAGTGCTGGAGGTTATGTTCTACGTCACTGGACAGGTAATATCCTTTACTGTATTAAATAAACAAGGTTTGATTAATGCTTCTGAACAAAGCAAAAAAGTGAAGTGTAGGGAACATGTGGTGATAAATATATGTTTGCAATGGGGTTTGTCAAACACGTTTTATGTTACCTCAAAGCTTAATGATAAAGATTATTCCACATTTACAGGAGATTTTTAAGTCTGTATCCAATCCAAAGTCAGGAAGTATTGAACATCCTCAATTCCTCGACACCACCGGTTTCCAAGAATTGTAATTAGCCATACTCTCCTCAGTAAACAGTTTGTTTTGTGTTACGTAGGACATCATGGGCTGTGGTCTGAAGGCTCCGTACACCCCCCACCCCATCATCTACACTCTCCCCATGTTGAGCATCAAGGAGGACAAAGGCACGGGAGTAGTGACCAGTGTGCCTTCAGACAGTCCAGACGATTACGCAGCCCTGATGGACCTCAAGAAGAAGGCACCTCTCCGTCAAAAGTTTGGCATCACTGATGAAATGGTCCTCCCTTACGATCCTGTGAGTAGAAAACCTTGAGTTTGTTGGTAAGAAAGATAGATTTTTTATCTAAAGCAATTGAAACACTTTAATCCTCTGGATCACATTTATACCCAAAAAGGTTTCAAATACATTATGTACATAAAGTTTCATAGCTAAGCAGCTCAAGAGTCATAAACACACATGAACTCAAATATATGGCAGTACGTAAATACATAAACAAAACTGTATAAAAAACTGGAATTTTGTGTCAATTTGTGTGGCAACTCTTCATACCACCACAAATAAAGAGAATTGTTATAAATAACTTGATATTCAACTTGATAATAAACCTTCAGGTTCAACACCAATGGTCGCCTCTGAAGATAAAAACAGAATCACTCGACAGTTCAACAGGTATTTTTAACTTCTTTAAAAATATAATTTATGAAAAATGTTGCTATAGGTAACACACAATTCATACAGTGATGATATAAATTAAGCTTACTCTCTCAGTTGCACATTAGATTGCAGTTTATTTTGTTACACTAATAAAATATGTTTGGGAATGAAAATGTTGAAGTAGTTTAGGCCTTCTTTTCCTAACAAAACTGACAAGACAGTAGTCTAATGACAATACTCTTGATTTGTCTTTTCTTCATGGAATACAACTACTTTGTTTGTACTTTGACAACAAATAAATCTAGAGACTCAAAAAATATAGCCTACCTAGAGTTTACCAATAGAAAAGTCCATAGTTTAACTTTGCATGATTCATTGTAATCTTGTGTCTTGTTATAAAGACGTTTTTTAAATAAAGAAATTAAAGTGACTATAACAAAATAAATATGTTACACAGATACTACAGGCCTTAATTAAATATAATTATAGAACAATGTGCTATAATTTGCAATTTTTCAGATCCCAATAATCGACGTCCCAGATTTTGGAACTCTGAGTGCTGTTACTGTCTACGACAAACTGAAGATTCAAAGTCAAAACGACAAAGAAAAGCTGCAAGAAGCCAAGGAACTTGTCTACCTCAAGAGTTTCTATGATGGGGTAAATAATAAAAAAAGGCCTTGTTGCTCAAGTAGATGATGCTCAATTATAGTTTCAGTTTAGTTAACTTGTCTGAGTTATTTTAGATGTGTGGCTTTTTGCGTTTCTACAAGCACAACCGTTGATTTGAGGGGATATTATGGTCACTTTTCATTTGAATTTAAAGGATATTGTTTTAATTAAAAATTATATGATTATTCAGTGGCGAAATACTATAAATTCAATTATTCAAAGTTTCAATCAATGGTAATTCTTAATCTATGAAGCTGTAAAAAAGGCATTAAATCATCACTTATACTTTTATGTGCAATTTTAAATTGTAAACAGGCTGTTTTGTTTAGGTGTTGACTGTTGGAAAATACAGTGGAAAGAAAGTACAAGATGTAAAGAAAGATATACAAAAAGAGCTGGTAGATGCTAGTGAAGCATTGATCTACTATGAACCAGAGAAACAGATTATGTCAAGGTTAGTAGTTTGGATCACCTACTCTCGCATTAGCACTGAATTGAAGATGTGAACAGACGCACACTGTCTCGTTGACCGGGTGTGTTAAAAAAGCCAAATTTCACTTAAAACCCTATCCCTATTGGAACTACATGAAATCGGTAGATAGTATAAATTAGTGATGGGTTGATTCCATAAATATTTAATTCATTGAATATCTCTTGCAATTACGGCAAAACTCTGAATACCCCCCGCGGTAACGGAACACCATCGTCTTCTGCGATCGTCGCAAAATTCTGATTTCCTGCTGTCGTGTGTGTAGACATTGTCATTGTCTCTCGCGGTCACGGCAAAACCCTGAATGACCGCCGCTGTAAGAGAACATCAGTATCAACTTCCACGACACCCAATAAATACAATTAAGTTAAAAAGTAATGGTGATTTTGACAGCTGTGCTCTCTTAGTTTGATGTTTTTCCCTGCAATCAAGCTCATTCAGTTATGAGCCACTTTTAATACTAGTACTCCTTTTTACCTGTAAAAACATATAATCTCAAAAAATATTTCAGTGACGTTTTGTTATTCATTATTGAATTTTAGCCTCCTGATGGCATTTAAATGCTATAAATTGGTGTAAATAACTGCATTTATGCGATCCTGTTTGTTTTCCTGTTTGTTTCGGGCTCCCTAGACATAACTATCACCCGATCACGTTGTGTCCCGTAGGCCTACCGTTTCAGTATTTTTTAGCCCTAAATGTTCCTATTTATGTCATTGCACGTGTTCGTGTTTTGTTTATTTATTTATTATAAATTGACAACCTTAGAATGAAGCGAGAAGACATCTTAACAGCCTGAAGATGACTCCTATGTGAGTTGAAACTGGTAGCAACTCAGTTACAAACAGGATCGCATAAATGCATGTATTTACACCAATTTATAGTTTTGATATTATTCATTCTTGATGTAGGTCGGGGGACGAGTGTGTAGTAGCCCTATGTAACCAGTGGTACCTGGACTACGGTGAACCCTCGTGGAAGGCCAAGGCGGAGAAGTGTCTGGAGAACATGAACACTTACCATGAAGAAGTGCGTAAGAACTTCCGAGCCTGTCTCAACTGGCTGCATGAGTACGCCTGCTCTAGGACCTATGGGCTTGGTGGGTGAAATATTTCTTACATGAAAGGAGATTAGAATGATAATTTTGTGCATATCACTACTGTGAAACCTGGAATTACTCTAATCAATATATTTTGTGTATATATATATATATATATATATATATATATATATATAAGATTTTAATTTATCTGATAAACCCCCTACAGAGGAAGCCTACACAGGAACGTCAAACAAAATCTATACAGAAATGTAGGTAACTGCTTTGAATGGTCTTAAATTTCTCAGGTTCTAGGAAAAAATAGGCCTAATCTAAATGGGAAGTACAGTTCAGGTTGTTCAAGCGAGACCAATTTTAGGCCAGCATTCCCAGTTCTGTCACTGGACTATCAAATCATGATTCATTATCAATAGGTGAGGTTATGAGTTAAGGATGAGTGTAGAATGGAGTGAGTTGCCTTTTGTTGTGTTGATCCTGACTAAGACCAGCTGTTTCATTAGTCAGGTAAATTTACTAAAATCCCAACGATCAAGGACAGTTAGGTCCAGTTTCAAACCATCAACAAAGCAACTACTCATTGGACTTTTTGGATCAAATACAGTAAAACATAATATTTTAACAAGAAACAAGACCAGGGTTTGTAATGTTCCCTTACAAACATCTATATATAAAGCCAAAAGTACCCAAGAACTTTTGAGAAAACTACAAGTCACACCCCCATAAACCATATACTTAAAATGTTCGTCATGACGAGAAACCTTGCGCAAAATTATGAATTTTTCCATAAATTGCCCTTTAAGGTCATAATTGCTTTCCAAAGGGAACTTTCCATATACTTAATGTTAAAAATACCTCAGCTGTTCTTATTTGTATGTTATTCTTTCAATTTATTACCTTATTAAAATCTGGTGTGATTATTTGTTTGTATAGTGGGGTCGTATAGCTGCATATAGTGGCAGAATATTTCAGTTCTGGCAGAGAGGCTGCAATTTTAGGTGGTTATAGTATACAAGTTTCTGAACCTAAAACCGCCCAGACCCCAATTTTTAAGGACCTCGGTCGTCCGTAATGACGTCATCAAAATGGCGGCCGTAAGAGGATGCTGGGTCCCCATGAATTGGCTATAACGACCGAATGTCTGAACCGATTTTCATGAAATTTGGCACACAAGTGCTTGAATACATTATGTCGGCCTGGGTTGAAAATGGTCAAGTTTCATCAAGTCATTTCAAAATGGCAGCCATTCAAAACTAAAAAATTATGAGGAAAATAATTGTGAATTGTTTTATACAGGGTGAGTTTTAAATGAGTTCCCCCCTACTTTTGTATACATTTCTTAAGATATCAACTTTGAACCATGTCAGATCATTGTAGAGTAGCAAGTACTTCATTTTGACTGGGTTTACATTTTTGGCCGCCATCTTGGATCCGCCATTTTGGATACAAAGTTATTTTTTTAAATGTAAAGATAGGGTTGTGACCCACCGTTTCAAACAAAACCTTTACGCTGAATACGATGCTGCAATTCGTAAAAAAAAATGTTGATCCATTCTAAAGTTATGAGAACTTTTTATAACTTTATTTTTAGTCCATTATAACATTGTGCATTTACAAACTAAGGCCATAATCTCAAAATAGTGCTAGATAAAGATAAGTGGACACCACCATTCATTGTTGACCTATTTTCACTCGGTTATGACAGATGTATTTATTTCAGCCGCCATCTTGGATCCGCCATTTTGAAATGTGATAAATTATTTTAAAT
Source organism: Macrosteles quadrilineatus (assembly GCF_028750875.1). NCBI lineage: Eukaryota > Metazoa > Arthropoda > Insecta > Hemiptera > Cicadellidae > Macrosteles > Macrosteles quadrilineatus. The sequence continues at coordinate 398,511 of NW_026542676.1, read as the reverse complement.
ATGAAGGTGGTGTTGTGACCCATCATTTTGAACTACTTTTTTATGTTGAATTCAATGCCGCAATCCGTTTTTCATTGTCATGTTTGGTTTTTGAAATATTGACATTTTAAATCAAAATAATTGTTATAAATTTTATCAAGAAAGCTTGATAACAAAAAACGGATAAAATAAAAACTAGTCGAAATGAAGTAATCGCTACTCTACAATTATCTGACGTGGTTCGGAGTTGATATCTTAAGAAATGTATAAAAAAGTAGGGGGGGAACTCATTTAAAACTCACCCTGTATAAAACAATTCACAATTATTTTCCTCATAATTTTTTTAGTTTTGAATGGCTGCCATTTTGAAATGACTTGATGAAACTTGACCATTTTCAACCCAGGCCACATAATGTATTCAAGCACTTGTGTGCCAAATTTCATGAAAATCGGTTCAGGCATTCGGTCATTATAGCCAATTCATGGGGACCCAGCATCCTCTTACGGCCGCCATTTTGATGACGTCATTACGGATGACCGAGGTCCTTAAAAATTGGGGTCTGGGTGGTATTTAGGTTCAGAAACTTGTATACTATAACCACCTGTGTCTAAGGAACATGTCGGCCTTAGTCACTAACAAGACTACAAGATCGCGCCACTCATCCTACACTCATCCTTCACTCATATTTGGGTTAAAATACGCACATAGTGGCGTCCCCATCTTAAATAATTGATAATTGATTGAATAATTGATAAAATTGCAGCCTCTCTGCCAGAACTGAAATATTTTCCTGCTACCCAACCTGACTAGTAATGCTGTATTCTGTTTTGTTTATTTCAGCTTAACTTTTATCAATAGTTTTTTCATAATACTTATGAAGTCAAACGGGTTGAAGCCCGTGGGTAAAAGCTAGTTTTCATAATGCCTAGTCCTAGCATCCTCCTGATTGTAGAGGATTGTACAAAAAATACACTAATTTATTACTTTACCCTATTAATAAAATAAAATAAAATAACCCCTATTAATAAAATACTAGTGTACATGTTGCTCGAATTCGAGCAATTGCAGTTATTTAAAAACGAATAACAGTCATATTTACAATGAATTTAAGAGTCAACTCAAAGATTACTGATGTGTAACTCAGACCATGTTTATCTTCGTTATTGATAAACCTAAAGCATTCCGGCCGGTTTTCTCCTTCTCAAAATCCCTCGCTGTACGTGCAACACAGGTCATTGATAGAGAGCCAATTGAGAACGAAAAGTCGTTTTGGGTTAGTGCTAAGGGCGCATTTGTAACCTAATAGTTGAGATTGCCCAGGGTCAGGTGCTGACTGTGATGAGTTAAGCCTATTACGCGCCAGCGTTCTGTAGCTGCGGTCGTTATCACGATTACGCCTCATGTCTATGTTTCGTTGTCGTCACGTCGGAGGCATTTAAAAGAAAAAACAACAAATAAACAAATCATAGCAACACAAAACAACGATAAATGCACAAATTTAAGTTACAATCATACTAACACGACCCATCATAGCGACACAAAACAATGACAAATACACAAATCTAAGATACAACCATACTAACACGATCCGTCTTAAGGGGTTATGTTTACACAAACTCAAATAGTAAATAAATGTACTCAATGCGTTTCATATGGTTTCATTGAATTGAAAAATAAATAACATTTAAATTATACAGCTGATCAAAATTTAAACAATTATGTTCTTCATAAGGATAACATGGGAACTTTCAAAGCCACTGGGGCAGAGCCCAAGGGACTTTTTCAAAAATGTAAGGCCAGTTTGCAAATCTACGTGACACGCTCTTTCCAATAAGACGTCAATAGATAAAATCGGTTAAGAAATAGCGGAGGAGTTCAACCGACAAAGTTTCGTGTAGCGTATTAATTATATAGATGTATATAACATGAATAAAGATAGCTCTTACTCATTATGACACAATCTTAAATCTGCAATTCTTCTCTTTTGGCGCAGAGTGCAAAGTATACTGCATGCACAAACTTGTCTTTCGCCGCTTCTTTTTCATGTTCTATTTTTAGCGAGTACTCAAATCTTTTCTCCTACTAACACTCGTAGACTTGTGTTACATATGTTATTGTTAATCTCATGTTTTGTAGGCACCAAGCTGCCCTGGGACGAGCAGTGGCTGATAGAGTCCTTATCAGACTCCACCATCTACAATGCCTACTACACTGTGGCTCATCTCCTACAGGGAGGGACCTTCAAGGGAGAGAAAGGAAACCAGCTCAAAATCAAGTATGTTGTCATTTCATTGATCAAACTTTGGTAACAATAGTGTACAGTCAGTTTGGAGCCAACATGGTTTTAGTCATTAGAACACGAAGCATTCTATGCTGTTGTGGGTTTCTACTAGAAGTTGGTATCAAAACAACAAAAATTAAACATATTTATCATTAAGTATTAAAAAGATATACTAAAATTGCTAAAACTAGAACACATAAAGTTGGTAGTTGTTTCCCAATAGGACATGTAGAACTCCCAACTTCTTAAATTACAGGTCAAGGATAGTTGTATAGAGTCTTTTCCAGCAATTTAATAGGTACATCATACCTTTGACTTCTTTATTGAAGTGTAACAACAATCTTAATACATTTTTCTTAGTAGTTCTTCTTTGTAACACCATTAATTTGGTTAGAATTTCAGGTTCTTTGTCCAAAGAGTTACTCTTAGGCTCTGAACATAATGTTGATACTCCTTAATGTTTTACAGTAACTAGGCCTTTACAGAATTCTGAAAGGGAAATTAGGACTTCAAAAGTTGGGGAACAGATTTTAGACTTTGTTAGTTTCACTGCATTTGACTCTGGTATTTAAAGCATGGTTTCTGAGTGGTTATATTGCTCGCCTTATATTTTGAAGGTGGCTGGTTCAATAAGAAGAAAAGTCAGTAGCCTTTTGAACCTTTTGAGCTTTCCTTAAACATTGGACTTATAGGAAAAACTTCAGACTAAAGACACAGCCGATCTTAGTCTGTAACAAGCCTCACCCCGTTCTGCTCCCTGCATTCATACTTTGCGCTAACGTATGTACTCAAAGTACTTCCCTGCCTTAATAATGAGTTTCAGAAATATACCATCAGTAAGATTATCAGAGATTTTTCTCAGAGGAGTGGTGCATTTGACTCAACATTCAGGTTCTTGTGAGTCTTCTAGATGATCACCCTCAATCAAACCAAGTGTTTGGCAATACTAATGAAGTGTAATGTTGCCCAGGGCGGAGCAGTTGACTCCTGCAGTGTGGGACTATGTGTTCCTTCCAGAGGCTCCCTTCCCATCAGACACCACTATCAAGCGGCCGAGTCTGGAGTTGATGAAGCGGGAGTTCCAATACTGGTACCCGGTGGACCTTCGTTGCTCCGGCAAGGATCTCATACAGGCAAGTGAAGACATAAAATAATCTCTAGAGTGAAATTACGAGTACTCTATTCTTTCCAATCGTGGTTTTTAATAAGGATTAACATTTCATTTAACTGGAGAAAATATTGGTCAACGATTTGGATGGATTGCTGTAACTCATTTGAAACGTCGCCAGTATTTTATCTGTGCGACAGACTCATCTCCCACAATACTAAGATTTGTCAGCCTTTTTTGACCTGGAATCCTACTTTCTAATTCAACTCACCAAATCCACCTAGATACTATAAAATCATCACCTTAAACAAGAAACAGTTTTCCAAATTCACGTTTGAAATATTTTTTAAACTATCTTGATTGCTGATTATTTCTTTGAATTTGCAATATCTAATTATTATTATTTTAGAACCACCTGACATTCTTCATCTACATCCACTGCGCCATCTGGGAGAACCACGAGGAGTTCTGGCCCAGAGGAATCAGAGCCAACGGACATCTTCTGCTCAACTCAGCAAAGGTCCTCCTCTACCTTCCCACTTGCAATCCTCAAATTCAATATCAATTTGGATTCAGACACTATTTTGGAGTATATTTGAGTAGCTTAGTACCTTGGAGTACAGGGGTTTATTACATCATGAAAAACTGTCACACATAATAATTATTTTGTCTTATTTTAGGACTTAATCTCAGAGGGTATACTGAAGAGAAATGTTAGGTAAAATACGAGGGTCGTCTCAAAAGTAAGTTACACATCTATACTTATTTAATACGCAAGCAGATATTTTGTGACAATTACTCCTCCGAAACTACTGAACCGATTGTCATGTTTTTGGTGTCATTGGAAAGAGCGTAACGTGAAGTTGTGCAGGAAACTTTCTTTTTAAGGAAATAATTAGAGAGTGAGGCCCTGAGGCCCTTTAAAGTTTCACATTTCTCCATAAGGATAACATGGGAGATGATTTTTATTTACAGAAACATATGTTTGTTACTTGAAAATAGTCAAAGTCTACTACATAATAATTTATTGCTGTGTGTTATGACTGTTAATGTATACTACATTTCAATCAAGGATTGTGTACCTTAAAGTTTACCCATAATGGATCTTAATAGGCCCTACTTTATTTTAATGTTGGGAATAGTAAAATTTAGTTGAGAATAAGTTACCATGATTTAGAAAACTTTACTATAATAGTTTATGTATTTAAACTCACAAATCTTTGACATTATTAAATCGTTTTATGTAAATAAAACAGCTGATTGACAAATCAAACAAATCATCTACTTCATGTGAATAATGTTGTTACACAAACATAGTTTTTTTTTACCAATAACTTGAGTCTTTTTTACTTCTGGGTGTATTTTGAGTTTGCAGTTATGAAAGCACCGAGGCAAGTAACTTTTATCTAATTTTCTTTATAAACTAACAGTATTAATGAATTAGTACATGAACTTGACAAGTTAGGTAATTAACTGTCAGTATGGCAAGGGGAAGAAGAGTGGGTCCTCGAAAACAGACAAAGGCGGAGACATCCATCAGAAAATCCAACTGAGTTTTTAAATATAGAGGTCAGTGTATTGCCAAGACTCAGATTAGACTAATAAAAGGGGGCAGTGGTTTTATTGATGTGGAATATTAATACATCAAAAGGGCCTCATTAATGGCACAAGGCTTCATGTGATCAGAATGGTTAACAGCTTAATAGAATGTAAAGTCTTAACCGGGACAAGTAAGTGGGGACATATGTTGATTTCGAGGATAAAAATGTGCCCGTCTGAAACAAACTTAAGTTACCTTTTAAAATGGAAAGATGCTAATTTATGTTATCTTTGGCATTTGCAGCACAAACCCTTTATTTAAAGATCAGCACTGTTCTTACCCAGATCAATTTCAGTCATGAGCAACTATATTGTATGTTGTTTTAAGTAAGGCTACATCTTTTAATAGGATACGCATATTCATTACGGAAAATTCTGACCAGGGTAATCTTCCTGAAGGTAACTTTAAGACTAAAATCGTAGTATTCGTGGAAGTGCTTTTGTGATAAAAATATTGTTTTTTAGTGTTTATTTTTAAAAGTATATTCTTCAAACAGCATTGTAAGACCCTCAAAATATGCTTCATAGGCCTTTTGGTTTGATATGATAAAATGTTTTGTTAAATGTGTTTTAAAATCTTTAACAAATAACTAGGAACACACTTGAACTTGAACACTTATTAATATACTAAATATAATACACATACAGCTAGAAAATGACTGGACTGCTTCCCTTCTAAGGCTTTATTATTACTGTATTAAATTTTCGACGTCGAGTCAATATTAATAACAGGATGAATTTGTTTTCTAAATTCATATGTTATTTTGCGGGGCATTGAGCCGCACAGGTTCACTAGTTTGTTTTAAATCACAGCGTCGAGCGCTAGAAAGCTGGGAGTCGCGGGGAATTTTCATCTGGATGTAGTGGCAACACTGTAAAGGTCGCGGCCGCCTACGGCACTCGCCCCTCCAGTATCGCTCCGGCCATCATGGAGACACCACTTGTTCCCACCGCCAATTGTGAAATCCGTGCAGTAATTAGATTTTTGACTGCAAAGAATAAAAATGCGATCGAAATTCATCGAGAATTGTGAAGTGTTTATGGTGAAAATGTGATGTCTAGTCCAATGGTTTCCCGCTGGCGTCAATCGTTTATTGATGGACGAAAATCGTTACACGATGAACGACGAAGTGGCCGCCCGTCCACTTCCCGCGCTTTGACAGTTGTTGAAGATGTCCGCAAGGTCATTGACACCGATGGGATGTTTTTGGCCATCCACCTTACTCTCCTGACTTGGCTCCAAGTGATTTTCATCTCTTCCCGGAGTTGAAGCGGCATTTAGGCGGGAAGCGCTTCGAAAACGAAGACGAACTGAAACGGGAGGTGGAACAAGGGCTAACCAAAATGGCGGCAGAGTGGTATGATGCTGGACTAAAAAAACTGTTGCCACGTTATAAAAAATGCCTTGAAAAAGATGGCGACTACGTAGAAAAATAGTCTATGTATGTATCTTTTAAAATATACCCTTTTCAAACCAAATTTGGCTTTTTTATTTATTTTGGAAATAGGTGTAACTTACTTTTGAGACGACCCTCGTACTTTGTTACTTAGAAAGTATCAATGAAAATTGGCTATTTGGTCCAAATAAACCAAATAAAACCAGCAACCTTTAGATTTGATGCCAAGCTTTATATCCAATATGCAACTGAGACGATATACTGTTCTTTTCAATTTTTGTTCAGTAAAATAATAGAAATACAATAAATGTAGATATACTGTTACTGCAGATTTCATAAATCTTCATGATTGTTTTATACAGATGTCCAAATCGGAAGGTAACTTCCTAACACTGACAGATGCCGTTAACAAGTTCAGTGCAGACGGGATGCGACTGTGTCTGGCAGACTCCGGAGACTCTGTTGAAGACGCAAACTTTGTCGAGAGCACTGCAGATGCAGGTGAGAAAACCTAACCTAACCTATTATAAACAGAAAAAACAACTGTTATTAACACTTACAACATTTACATTTAAATTTTATTTTGAGAAAATCTTTAAATTGTGTTTTTTTTTATTCACTAATACTTTGGTTTATAGGACTTAAACACTTACAATTTGATCTAAGAGAAGTCAACGATAAAGTAGGTTACATAGCTTGTTGTGTTGACCCTCTGCTATGTAACAATCTGTGGGTTGATGACAATAAGACATCTAACCTGGTTTATCATTGTAGATGCATCAATCCTGGTGACAAAATATTGAATAAACAAATAGGTGTGTTATTTGATTATAAAAAAATACATTGAATACAAATTATTTGTAAAATTATTCAAGTCTATAAAAAATGTGACTTACCACTTAGAACTTACCCTTACAAGGTTTTAATACCCAAGAAAGTGTTTGGCCTCGTTAACCAACTGCCTTCAATTCCTCCGATCCTCTGTGTTCATCACTGGCTCTGTGAACTCTGTTTAAAAGGTTCTTTTTTTTGTGCTGATGAGTTTACTTGACATTATATATGTGTTATCTAAGGGCTGAAACATCGTGACAACCTTTTTTACCAACAGTGATGAGAAATGTCCTCACAAAGCAATCTCATGTATTCGGTTAGCCTCTCTTGTATTTTGATCCCACCTTTTCTTTGGGAATCCAGAGGGTCTTCTTCCATCTAAAGTTTCATTCCATATTTGTTTTTACCACAGCTTCATCACTCCTCTTAATGTCAGGTATTCTCAGGTGTCTGTTTTTTGCTTCATCAAACAAATAAAAGGATAATTTTCAGTTTCATACTATCATAGTGGTGTAGTTTTTATGTGCAATGGTGCTCTTAATGTTAACAATAAAGCCGTTGACTATGAATAGAACCCTGTGTCTAAAAGTCAATGATACAATTAACCCACCTTGTAGTAGCAATATGAAAACATAAGATGTTAACTGTCCTCCTAAACATTGTAACTGTTTTGTATTTTTCTACTAATTTACGATCTGACGACTTAACCTAAAACAATCAAATTAAACATGCAAGCCAGCAACAAACATTACTATCAATTCCTCACCACAAAAACAGAAAGATAAGTTGTAGGCCATCTACATTTACATCTACATTTTAAAATATTCAAATTGCCATATTAATTCTTGCAGGTATCCTTAGACTGTACAACTTCATTGAGTGGGTTAAAGAAGTGATGCACACAGAAAACACATACCGCACTGGACAGGCTACTTCATTCAACGATCTTGTATTCCTCAGGTAAGTTTGTTTACAATTACAACCTGTCAGTAAATTTGATCTGAATTCTCACCAATTCATTTGATTCTGTAGACAATATCACTGTTCATTAAACAATTAGAAACTATAAGAAACATCACGGCTTGGAATTCATCTTATGGAACGAAAAAATAAACTAAAATAACCCACTTAACTCTTCTTTGATACATTAAATTTTAAGACGGAAAATAATAATATTGTAGGTCATGTTACTACTCTAAATATTTCTTGTAACTAAGGTGAATTATGTAATCTATAATATTAAAACGAAAGTGTGTTTTTTTATTTCACGATTCTGAATCAACCACTCGACGGATTTTCACGATTTTTGTGTTGAAAGAAAGATAATTTTGAAAACTAGGGAATGTCGAAGCCATAATTTTAGTTTAGGGTCCCAGTTTTTTAGAAATTAAGTTTTAATTTTTAAAAAGTCTAGCAGCCGACGCTAAGATTCTAAACTAGCTTTTGGCATTAAATAATTTGCTTAACATAACAGCTGTAAACATTCAGCTTTTGTGTCACAAATTCAGCATTTGGATAAAAATGTAAAGACATACTTAGGGTTGACTTATTTATACTATGTGTAATGCTAATCATTGATACGTTCAATTCTTCTGTAGGAGGATGAGAGATTAATGAAATATACATAGTAAAATACTAGGATGTTCAAATTATTTTTAAAGCAATCTTTGTAATCTTCGATTTATTTTATAGCAATATAATTTGTTTTAACTAACAGCTGGTTACATATAAACTATGGAACTATGAGGTTATTTTATTTTTGTCATTGATTATAGGAAATAAGTAAGATTAGTAGAGATAATTAGACCACAGTTTTAACCAAAATTAATTAAACCACAGTACAAATCGAGGCTCTGTACACGAGACTTAATAAAAAAGGATAAAAGCAAATTATTTTACTGCTCCACTTTTCAAGGAAAGATTAGACAAATAACAATGTTTACATGTTTTAATTCTTCATGGTAGCTTTTTGTTTACAATTAATGTTTGTCTGCTTTAACTTTGTTTGGATTAGGCCCGGAAATATTGATGTCATTCAAAGAAGATCAAGAATAATCAGGAATCACGATTTTAAATTACCACCACAACCTCAGCCGGGTTTTATACAAAGAAACAGATGGATGACATAGATTGAACACAACACCAACATTGACCTAGGATACTGCAATTAGACAAACCATCCTTTTTATGAAATCGTGTTCAGTTGTGGTTACGTTTGGGGGTGCCTATATCAGCGCCCCCAAACGTGAAAATATCACTTTTATTTCGACTAAGAATATATTGTAGTTTAAATTAACTAATATGGGAAATTACGATGTACATTTATTCAATGAGGGTGGGTAATTATCAAGGATAGAACTGATAATGGTATGGATAATAAACATTGACAATTACGTCATTAGCTTTACTAGCGTGTTTACTTTTTATATTCCTGCTACATGTGACCGGTTTTTTTTTTCAAATGAATGTTATTTAAACCAAACAGCTGTTTCAAAACAAACTGTTATTGTTTTTACTTTTCTTTGTTTACGCTTATTTATTTAGCAATTAAATGCAGTGAAATTAATATAAAGGATAGGTGTGACGATTAGTTTTGATGTTAGGACACCAAAGTTAAATTATGTGTACTGTGAATTTTATTGGATACTATCGTTTTGTTTTAGGTCTTTTCTATTCAGACCTACTGGAAATTGTGTATAGTAGTTGTAGTGTGGTGATAATAATTATGGAAGAGGCATGTATGCTATGGAAGGTGGTATCGTTGACTAGGTCTATACACTTCTCAATTGACTATTTCTCTCTCTACTGTAGGCTACTTATAATCAGTGTGCGTCTGTGCGAATCGGCTGCAAATCTCACTTCAACGCGTTTAACATCGTAAAAATTGCAGAATTGCTGTTTTATTGTAAAATTATCGGATTTAAAATGCATATCGTATAGGCCTATGATGGAATAAAAACATATTTGATCACTAAACATGTGTTTACAACATGATTTTTCACATTAAAACTGCAAGAAACTTTGCCTTTGTTTGTGTAAACTAGCTGATCTGAATTGTACACGGTTTTAACTGACTACTGAATTCCCGTACGTAGGACGGGCTAACACCTCGTTAGGTATTAATATGATAGTATAAGATAGAAACAAGTAAAAATTCTATTCACTAATTCACCTACTCACCTCAAATTTGCTATGAAAATTAATAGAAAATAAAATTAAGTTAATTTATATCATCACATTTCTAAATTTTCTTCCATTAAAAAAAATTCAAAGAGATAGTAGAGCCATAGGTTTGACTCACTGACCAGGTCACCGTCTGCCTGAGCAGCTCCAAGCGTGCACAATATGGCAAATGTGCAGCATCTAATGTGTCAAGAGGTTTTCAGCCTTGCCAACAATTCACCCCCATTATCATTTTATATCTTGCTTCTTCTATGGTTGTCCCCAGACTGGGGATGTCCTTCAATATTTGGCCCTTTCATTCATACTTTGCATTTACCCTAAAGTGGGTTCAGTTGGTATTGATAAGTAAGCAACTGGATAAGGCTATTACATATCACACCAAACAGTACAATCCTTCCCTAGGTTATATGGACAGATCTTGTCCTGCCTGAGGTGTGTGGATAGTGAAATTTCATTTTGGATCAGATTCAGGTTGATTAGTTAAGGCTCGATTCGGATTGGATATTGGGAGGTTCCGATTCAGATATTTTATGATCGGTATAGTTTGGTCACTATTGGATGCTAGCATAAATATATTGTCTCAATGTTATCAACATTGAAACAAGGTTAGTTCAATATTGCCCCATTACTAATCAACTTGGTAACAATATTGTTAAAACGTTTTCTTGATATAAAAATAAATTTTCTTGATTATGTTGTCTTAATATTTGTCAACATTGTTTCAATTTTCAATGTTATTTGGGGAAATTAGGCCAATATTAAGAAAATGTAATAACTTTTTACAGATTCTTCAAGCTCTTAAAAGCCTGGAAGTAATTCTCTCTTTTAGCGGTTATGATGATTAATCTGTGGACTTTGACTGGAAGTCAGTTGAATGTTTTATATGCCAACACTAAATAACTGTCCTTACTCCACTCAAGTAAGACCACGGATTGTTTAAGATTTGTACAGCATATTGCATTGTAATGGTGTAGATTATTGTGGTCATCTTGTCAACTGATCTCCAGATCAAATATATTGACCTTATTTAACTGGTCAAGAAGTGGAATGCTTATGTCAGTCAGCACAACAATTTATAATCCAACAACACATTCAGCCTACTTGCACAATATTTTCAAACACTTTCCCTTGACATTATAACCTGTTTCATAATCTTATCAAATATCTACAAAGAAAGTGATTTGTTTACAAGTTGCGGTTGTGTTTTAGTGAGATGAACCAGAAAATCAAGGAAACGGATGAGAACTACAACAAGATGTTGTTCAAGGAGGCACTGAGGACTGGCTTCTTTGAAATGCAGCTTGTGAGAGACAAGTACCGAGAGCTCTGTCAGGTCAGCGGTGGTATGCATCGTCAACTTATCATCAGGTAACAGCACATTATACAGGATTGAATCGCTAGAATGTGAGTTTAGCCGACAAGGAATTTAAGAACCCTCACTGTTTACGGTTTAATTGTCCTCGACTATTATGTTTGTCAAGAACAAAATTTCAATCCACCAAACAAAGAAAACAATTGTAACTATAATACATGTTATATAAATAGGCCTAACTGTGTAATAGAAATCATAAATTAGAGCTCTTAAAGAAAAAGACTGTCAATGCAGGACGTGATTTTATCTTAAAATTTATTCCTTTTAAAATTAAAACAGAACTAAAACCCAGTATTAAAAATACCTTTTAAGGCCTATTTAATGGACTTGTCCTTCTTGTCCTTATACTCTTTAGATGAATTGAAAATGGCTTTATCTTAGTTTTAAGTATTAGTTTTAATTTATTTGACGCTATTAATGTACAACCATGACTTTTTGGCTTTGTTGCATATGGCCATCTTCAGATCATGCGACTTTACATCTCTGAATATGGCTATATGCAACAGGGCTGAAATGCCATCATACAATGTTGGTGATTTTACACAGTGGTGTCTAGTCCAAAAGACGGAGAAACACTTGTAATATGTCTTGCAAGTAAGAGTTTCAATCATGAGGGAGCAATATTCTAATTCTTACCTCCCAGTGAAACATGTGAGTAGAAAGAAGAATTTTAATGGACTAAAAGTTAACACTTTGCCAATCTATATCATTTATGTCAAACTTTCTCTTATGAGTTTTCTACTGTGTAATATAAAATTTAAGATGTTTTTGAATAAAACTAAATCCACCTGTAAGTCTGATCTCTTAAACATGTTACAGGTTTATTGAGTTACAAGCCTTGTTGTTGTCACCGATCTGTCCACATGTGGCTGAGCACGTCTACTCTCTCATTGGAAAGGTATTTTGCTACAATCAAGAGATAATCATGTCTCTTACTTCTGCTTTTGCTTGTATAAATGATAAAAATATTTAAGCCTTGATCCATTGAATTCTGTTCCAATGAAGGCAAAGGTTAGGTTTTTACTGATCTAAAATAAGTTGTAAATTTTTAAAAGCACATCTATCTAGGCCTAGAAGATATTATTTATTATAGCTACCTATATAAAAAAATATGGTTGAAGAAGAAACTTGTGCATTAAGTTTCACCTATATAGACCATAAAGTTTAGTTTGTGGTACTTCTTTTGGCATTTTAGACTTAATGTTCAAATCAACTAAAACATCGTATTAAATAGTTTTATTGATGCAAGAAGGACACAAAGGGCCAAGGTTTTAAGAATGTTTGTTGGTAACGCAAGCCTACCTGAATGGGATGGATTCCATTTGGGCAAATGAAAACCAAATATTTACCCTACTACCATACATAGTAAATAAAACCTTTCAAGAATTGACAAGTAGCGTACTTGAATTTGACAATGTTTTATATGAAGGAATGTTTCAAAAACCAAGATGGAACCTTCCTTGGTTAAATATCCTGTTGTGGGTGACAGTAAATCATTTAAATAATTTTGTACATATTGTTAATTTTTATCCCCATTTAGGTGAGCCTTCTATTCCATCAAGTAAATTTTAAATGGTTAGGATACACAGGTATGTTATTTACTCTACAAGCTACTGCTGCACATAGACAAAGTTTTTTATGTTTCCATTCGATGTTCCAGACCAACAGTATAGTGCGGGCAGATTGGCCGGTCGCAGGTCCGGTAGATGAAACGCTGGTTCGCTCCAGTGCCTATCTCATGGAAGCGGCTCACTCATTCCGTCTGCAGTACAAGAACCATCTGACTTCAGGCAAGAAGGGCAAGAAGCCTCCTCCGCCTGACCAGATCGGAGACAAGCCCACCCACGCCACTGTCTGGGTGGCCAAGACTTATCCGCCCTGGCAGTCCACCGTGCTTACCACCATGAAGGAGATGCACACGGTTAGTCATTAGACACACACTTGCAAATAACCTCATAAATCAATCCTCCCATGACTATATTTATACTAAATTTTCTCCTTACTTGCATGTCATTAAGTGCTTAAAATTATTTTAAGAATTAAATGCCATTTATGCTCAACAAGGCCAAAAAAGACAACCATTATACTCGTCCTCAAAACAACCTGTAGTTGTAGATATTAAAAAAAGACAACTTTACCACCTCACATCCGAGGCTCATCGATGTTACCAAGTCTGTGACTCGTAACAACAGACCTCCACAAGTATTCACTTGTAGAAGAGGCCTCTTTAAAAAAAACTCCACATTCTTGAACCAAGAGATCAGTTACCAATATCAAGAATAACTTTCTCTAAATCATTGTTTCCTGAACTATACAGGAAACCCATCCATCAATGCCCATAACTACAGACACATGTCAAGGGCCAATGATTCCTTCTAGTCCCTCACAGTGCATTATCTTTCAATGGACTTAATGACTAGGATTGCTTTCATAGCAGTGAAAGCTAGTTGAGATCACTTTTCATGGTTTTTAATAAAACAATAAACTAAAACAACATTTGTAGATATAATAAGTTACATCTTATTTCAATAATTTAACTTAAATAAATAAATATAGGATGGAGAGGACACAGCTAACTCACCATTAGCTGTACAGGTGAGTTAGCTGTGTCCTCTCCATCCTATATTTATTTATTTAATCCAAGCTAAATGCTTTTTCCTAAAAAATAATTTAACTTAGCAATTTGTCTCAGATCACAATTATTAGGGGTGTGCGAAGCAGCAAAAGATTTTCAATTCGATTCAAAAGATTTTCAATTTGAATCGATGCAACTCGATTCGAAACAATACGGCAATTTTCTATCCATTCTTGTCAACGGAGTGAAATACCTACCTTGGCCAGATTGGCAATTCAGGCAGAAATAATCCTGCATGGATGCATATGATTAGAAGATGTAATTTGTTAAAGACTGGTCTGTTTTGAGAGAATTACACAGATAGTTTTTACCATACCTTATAAGGTCTGTTGTTTAAAATTTTGTAAAATTAACATACATATTGAAAAGCATTGTTTTTAAGCAAGTATTCTACATTCAACTATCTCAAAACATTGCCAGAAGTAGTTGTTCTTGCGTTTCGGGCATTTATTGCTCGTCTTCCTTTTCTACAAAATTAAGCATATTTTATGCATTCTGAAACTGTCCACAATAAGAACTTTCAAAACCCTGAATTAGGTATTTTCTTGTACTGTAAAACAAAAACATAAAAAATTACTTTAGGCTTATCAAGTGTGTTGGCAACATGATACTATCATCAAAAAGATGTTTGGTAAACCTCGTGTTCTGTTGATAATTGCCAACTTTTCCGTAAACATGAATTTAATAATATGCTTTATTCGTTAAAAACCGCTTATTAAAATTGTTTTTTTTTTAACTCTCATTAACATAAGATCAATATTACTCTATATTTTTGCTATGAAACACACGTGGTTATATTTAGTCAACATCGGCACACTCAAAAGTTTCCACGTGAAACTATCATTAAGTAGCTTAACACATTCACTACCAGGGACACGAGACCACTCATACAGCTGGAGTGTGATGCCTAGTAGGCAACATATTAATGATCAGTTTTGGTGAATCAGTAACTGGTTTTTGACTAGGGGTCTGCGGTGCACCGAAAAAGTCGGTACGGTACGGTACAAGCTTAATTACCGTCATCGGTTCGGTACAGCATTTTACACGGTACAAATTCGGTTCGGTACAGCCTATTATAATAATAAATTACTTTCAATTTACTATCGTAGTCAACGGCAGTTGGTTCCGAGCACATAAAAGTCTTATCAGATGTTTGTTTACGATCTTCATAATTTATTACTAGCTTGATGATGCAATAAAAAACCCATTAGCAGTCCCAAATCCATTAACATTTTATCACGACAATAATTGTTGTATTGAAGTACTTCCAAGAACTGTTGAGTTTTATCACTTTTATTTCTTTACGACTTTCCCCAATTCTGTTTTATCATAAAAATAATAGTTTTATGATGACTGTTAAATGTTATCTCTAACTTAATCAGTATTTTCGTGAATATTGAATTTGCCGCTGGCCATTGCCTACTGCCATAAAACTGTTTATGGCTACATATTAAACTTGTAACAAATCTACAATCTTATTTTATAAATTAAATATTTGTTATGGATATTTTATCTTTTTATTGACGACCATGGATATATACAAACTTTTGTCGTAATTTTAATTTCAACATCAAAATACAATATTGCACAATCGTGATATTTTAGGCCATTGACCTTTATTATGCATCCGGTATTGCTGTTTCAGAAGAGAAGCACGTTGATAAATTATAAATTGATATTCCCGTAGTTAAAAAGAATTATTATTTTATAAACCTATAAAACAAAATCATAAAATCTTACATAAAGATAACAATAACGGAAATTGTAAAAAGGGTATAAAGATAACAACGGCATTCTTTCTCTTTGTTCTTCTATTTCTTGGGTTTCCCTTCATCACGCATTCAACAAGTTGCCATGGTTACTAATCACCCATATCGTTATCAGCTTTTGTGACATAGCGCACAGCAGGGGGTAAAACTTGACGAAAATCGGTAAATTTTTAACTATTATTTAATTACCAATGAATGTACGGTACTACTTTATTGGTACTTGGTATTGTATTAATAATCGGTCCAAATGGCAGATTTTTGTCAAATTTTACACCAAATTTATTGAAATTTCAAGGTGAATATTAATAAAACAATTATTACCAAATATTTGTATTCATTTAAAAGATTGATTTGTGGTATTGGGTTCCCCACTGAGTGCAGCCGAGTGGCACTAATGAGGGTCGGACCTTCTTGGGGGTGAACAATAGACGGCTTATCAGACCCTCCCCTCCCCCGTGGTCTGGAGAAAGCATGTAAACAAACTATTGCACAAGCGTGCGTGACTTGACATTGAGCTGCTTCAACTATAATTTTGTCAAATGAACTGTGATGTTTCAAAATCAAAAACAATAATTTGGGACCATACTGCTTAACAATAATGGACTGCAATTATTGTTGAACATACAATCCATTTTTAACAAACTAAGATTATACGATTCAAATACAATTATAAAAATTATCTTGGTATTTTACTTGGGGTAATGAAGTTATGTAGGCTAGTGTAATTCTCGGTTCATCAAGGTTCTACTGAATTATGTTTGGCAGTGAATAATTGTAGAATGCAATTTATAAATTCAGGGATACACACCTTTTACACAGTTATAAAGTCTAATTGCCCAACATCAAATCTTACTCTGTGATAATCCAAATTTTAGTTTCAGAAAAAAACTTTGCAAGAATTTTATCCATCTTATAACTTAACTAGTTTTGAAGCTGATAAAAAAAATGGTCTTTGCCATTACTTCATCATAACCTCCAGTTTTTCATTGTCATCTGCTGTGAACAGCTGGCAAAACTACACTGTCTTCTACTGAATGCTTTTATATGTTTTTAAAATAAAAAAAAACAACTAGACATTGTGTTGGTTGGAAATAATTTATCAGTTTTGTGAAATTATCTTGTCAATAAATGTTTCAAACATGTTTATTCATAAAAACTCTCATCCTATTTTTAAACTACTTTATCATGCTATTCAAAGTATCTCAGAGTAAAATAGGTAAAGCCTTTATCTCAACTGTGATTTTTCTTGACACAATCCTCGTAGTAGTAAAAGGTTTTGTTTTAATAATATGTGGTACAGTAATTGTTGTTAGAAAACCATGAATGTAGGATACTATCCATTTTCATAGTAATGTCTATGTATTAAAGTTAAAAATAATGGTTTGGATACAGTTCTGAGAAGAAAACCGCAAAAATACGGGTAGCCGCGTACCGTACCGATTTTGTACCGAGAACTGAGGTACAAAATATTGTACCGTACCGAACCGTACCGACCTTAAATTTTCTGTACCGCAGACCCCTATTTTTGACAGACCTAGAGTTTTTGTTCTTGCGAGTTTTTTTCACACTTGTTCATACTATAACTAGATGTTATAATTTTGTAATGTAGTGGTAAACAGTAATCTGGCAATGGAGGAAACCATTTTGTAAACGTATCTTTAACTTTTTTAAATTTTTTAAAATTATAAAATGCTAAAATCATATCTCCTTTTTGTTTAGACCAACAACGGAAGTTTCCCTGACAACAAGGTGATCTCAGTGGCACTGTCGGCCAAGCCTGAGCTGAAGAAGTACATGAAGCGAGTGATGCCGTTTGTACAAGCGACGAGAGAGAAGGTCACCAACAGCGGCATCAAGGCTCTCAACCTGACACTCGACTTTGACGAGATACACGTCCTCACCATCAACAAGAACTACTTGGAGTACACACTTGATGTGAGCAGAACATAAAATACACCTCAGTACCAGACTTCTATGTGCACCCTCAGGCAGTTTTGTTCAAGTCATGTTAACACAGCTACAAATAACATATAACTGACAAATACATTGAATGTTCCCCACATGGAAAATGTTTTGTGTGTGGCAAACAAATTACATTCAATCATCTAATGTTCTAAAACATAGGCTTAAACCTACCCACTTCACCACAGAACACACTATTGAATAAACATAATAATAAATATCTACTGTGAAAAAATAGGTAAAATAAATATTAGTAGTAGTATACAACGCTAACTTAAGGAAATTTGGAAAATTTAAGAATCAAAATGACTTAACCCTTGAACTGCTGATCGGTCATTTAATGGCCTATCAGGGTTCTTTGTGTACTGTCATTGGTCACTTGGTCACTAAATGACCAATCCAGTATTTACATATACAGGGTGATTGATATAAGTGTGCCAGCCGTTTTATTCAAAAACTATAAGAGATATCAAAAAAAGTTAAATGGTAAGTGCCTTGAATTTTTTATTTAAAAAATTATAGTCAAGTCAAAAAAATTATTTTAGCCGCCATTTTTCCAATATGGCCGCCAACTTTGATTTTTCTTACGGAATACCCTGTATTTTATGATGTATTCTGGTAGAAAAAGTAATTTTAAGATGATTATTCTTGTAATTTTTTTCATAAACCTAACCGTTTTAAAGATAATAATGGTTAAAGTTTTGAAATTTCTGCATGAGAAAGAGTTTCGAAGCAAGCATGCCAGCTGTTTTGCTCGAAAACCATTCAAAATTTCACAACTTAAACCATTATTATCTTTGAAACGGTTAGGTTTATGAAAAAAATCACAAGAATAAAGTTGTCTTAAAATTACCTTTTCTACCAGAATACATCATAAAATACAGGGTGTTCCATAAGAAAAATCAAAGTTGGCGGCCATATTGGAAAAATGGCGGCTAAAATAATTTTTGACTTGACTATAATTTTTTTAATAAAAAATCCAAGGCACTTACCATTTAACATTTTTTGATATCTCTTATAGTTTTCGAATAAAACGGCTGGCACACTTATATCAATCACCCTGTATTCAAGTCATACTCAATGAATTGACTTATATTAAGAATGAATTTAAAGTTATAGGCTAGATGTTGGCAATCATGTTAACTAATATATTTTTGTTGGGTTAGTAGTTAAATTATTCTCCATTTCCTTTTCTGCTAACTTGAAAATTCAAGGTCAGCTGAGTCATTTTATAAACAAACAAAAAAACATTACAATTTTAAGGGAAAGAGTTCTAATGACAAATGTATATAATGAAATGTAGTTATCATACAATAGTTGTAATACACATTTAAAAAAGTATTCCATAGCCATGCAAATTCCCCCAAAACCATGAAAACTAAATCACCACCACTGGTGATTGAGGCAATATCTTGACATTCCCAGCCTGCCTTGGTCGCAAAGACATCATGACCACTTCCTCTAATTGCAGCAATATGCCCCCATGGGCATGGGCGTCCCACTGACTTTTCCATAGGAGGGGCCTCCAGTAAAAAGGGTGGTCCTAGGGGTACTCACAGAAACTGATTAAAATATATATCAAAATGTTTAATTTTACGCTTTTTGAAACCTAAATTTTCTTTGTCAATTTATATTTGTTGCCATGTTCTTAAAGCGGCCTACACACTACACGTGCATTGCACGCCGTGCCATTTTTTATATTGGCACGACGTGCTTTGCACGGCACATTTTGCCCACACACTTGATCTCCAGTGTAGCCTGCAACGTGCTAAATTACATCGTCTGTTCGTACAAATGAAATGCAGAACACACACGTGTTTTTCAAAGACATTATTGATTAATCATTAAAAATAGACACAAGGCAGCAGCACTAAGCCGCCTTAAGTGCCTAGGTTAGTCCAGACCTTGCACCTCGCTGCCGTACAGATATACGCCGGCAGGGCACTTGGTTCACAATACTGTGGTGGAGGATGTATATTATATATACATATGATAGTATATTATATATACATATGATATATTATATAGAGATCTATGACTGCGTCTCGGGTCACGCATCACATACAGCGCGCGATCCATTATGTTATAATCTCGATGGTCGTGCAAATGATCAATTATCAATTATCAATAATTATAAATTATCAATTATCAATAATTATCAATTATCAATTATCAATAATTATCAATAATTATCAATTATTTAAAATGGGGACGCCACTATGTGCGTATTTAATCTGTGTTGCAAATGGCCAAGACAAAATGCCGTTGATTCACTAATAAGAAAGTACTATTATAGGGCCAAATCCTGTCAAAAGTGGTTGAACTACCAGCACGTGGCACGGGGATCGCCTACACACTAGCACGTTGGAACGGCGTGCTTTGGCACGGCACGCCGAAAATCAAACTCGTTTTGATTTCCACCGTGCCATGCCAATGCACGCCGTGCTTGCACGGTGTTCACCACACACTTGCACGTTTTGTCAGTTTTTGGCACGGCGTGCAATGCACGTGTAGTGTGTAGGCCGCTTAAAATTTGAATACCTACTACTGTGGCTTCTGGCATAGTGTGAATTGTTTAACTTATGTTTTAACTCAACAATCTGAAAAGGTTATTTTGGGCAGAAATGGGCTTACTGAAGGAGAATTACTTTATCTTATACTATTTATAACCAACAACTCAAAAAAGTAAGTGTTTCAATGGAAGACAATTACTTAGAGCCAGGATCAGGTTTGACAACAAAGGTACGTGATTCATCAATTATTTTTACCATATGTACAACAACTTTTATTTTCTGTGTTCAACCATTCAATCAATCAAGAAATTTATTTACACAATAATTAATTACCAATACATAGGTTGTTATCCGGCATTGCTGAAGACAGTGAAGGTTGGGTAATGATCACGTATAAAAATATGTAAACGTATAAAAATTACCTATAACTAATAATTTACCAAAGAATTAATGACAGTTTTGACTGTGAAATGAATTTATTCTATTAGTTATAAGTAATATGCCCAACATTACCACTATACAAGTTAAATAATGCCTTTGATGTTTGTTGTAGTTGGAGGAGATAGAGATCGCATCTTCAACCAGTGAAGGAGCGCCAGACAATGTGAAGGAGGATTGTTGTCCTGGAGCGCCGTTCATCACATTCCGAGCGCCGCCACCGAGCGTGCCGCTCGCGCTTGTCAACCCTCAGCCTCTGAGTGGTCACCTGACACACTGGCTGGCCGTCAGACACGGCGACACTGCGGCCAAGCTAGCCACGGCACTGGCCCGCCAGGACAAGAATATCAAGGGTGAGTATGGATTCTGGGAAAATAAAATCTAGTTTGTTAGCTGATGCGTATGTTGTTATGGTAGCCTAATGCTAGCCTACGTTGTGAAAATAATGTATCTGTCACTACCCAATTGGCTCAGGTGTTATACAAAATTGTTAATGGTAGTGCCTTTTGAATTTGACAGATAAATCTTGATTCTCCATCCACCTTTTACCTATTATTATTCTTTGCATTTTGGATTAAGCTAGGCCTAAGTTATTAAAATATAAAAATTGGCAAATCTTAAGGATTACTTTACAATACAAGTTTATTAATAATGAACCAAGAAATATGGTATTACAATAAATGAGGTTTGATAATTCTAATTAACAAATATAGGGTCTCCCATCTTTGGTTTAACTTAGCTCAGTAGAACAGAACAATGGGTGATTCAGGTTTAGACCATGTTCAGTCAGGGGCGTCGTCGTTGCGGTGGGGGGGGGGGGGGGGGTAAGGGGGCTCCCAGAATCTGGGAAAGAGAAAAGTTGGGAATTTCCTTGCCACGAGTTGGGACAGTTGGGAAGTCAGATACAAGAAAAATATATTTTTAAACTAATCAATTAGCGGTATAGTTTGTGATCCTGTCCTGTGTTGATGATTCTGAATGATTCGTCTGCGAGACTGCGAGTTTGAATTTTGAAAGTGCAAGCGATGTAGCTCTTCAGTTCAATTATGTTGTTTGTTTGTGTTTACAAGAAATTCAAAAATATTTTTCACTTCAGTAACATAAAATATATTTTATATCTTTTTTTGTAGTATTTGGAGCAGGCTAACTGACAGGAGTACTTGCTAATAAGTAGATTAAAATAACATTAAAGATAGGTTTTGTGTATCGGTATTACCTTTAAAACTCTTATTTTTTAATAACCTAAATGAAATATTTATTCTCTGAATATATTTAAAAAATCTACAAAAGTTATTTATCATTCTTAATTAAAGATTTACAAAAATGAATCAACTAATCACTCTGAAACAGATCTACGTGTACAAAACATAACCTAAAGTTTGATTATTTACTTTCACGTCTAAGTTTGATTTTTGTCTAAGTTCTAGTTTGATGAAGATGAAGGTTAACATTTTTATTGTATGTGTAAGTTTGTTATCAACCAAGTTGAACGTTTTTATTTGATATGAGTCTTATTTTAGGTTTTTTTCTTTTTTCTTTTCTAGACTAGAATAATGTTATTCACATCACTGATATTAATATTTGATCATAACAAACTTGTTTAGGCCTAGTTGTAAGTTTTATGAAAGTTAAAATGTTGATCTTAATATCAAGTTCTAAAAGTATTTTAATTTCATTATTTTGTAATAAAATATTTTTTCTATACTAATTTGTTGTACTAAGCTTATTTTATATACCTAAAATTGTACACTGCTACGTCTGCTACCACGATGGTTTGTAAAGTTTTTTGGATTTGAAACAATACTTATTCAAGTTTTTTTAAGTCATAAAATTTCATTATGATTATGGTACAGTTGAACCTCTATAAGACGAATTTCAAGGGGTACGGGAAAAATTCGTACTATAGAGGTATTCTTAATAAAGAGGGTCGATTTATCGAGGTTTAATGCTGCTGTTATTCTTCTTATAGAGGTTTCTCCTCGCTCCAAGGTTTCTCCAAACAATGACTGAGGAAGGGGGAGGGATGGGTGGGGGTTTCATGTTGATACAAGCTTGTGTTTGTTTTGAAAACTACGTACTATGGAGGTTAAGCTTATGATAAATTCGTCTTATAGAGGTTACGTTCGTCTTGTAGAGGTTTTGTCCTAAGAATATTCGTTGTATAGAGGTTAATCAGTTCTAGACCATGTCACAAACAAATTCGTCTAATGGAGGTTTTTAACTTAATTACTACGTTGTATAGAGGTGTTTTTAGCATTGACCAATATGAAAGTGTCAAGGGGATTAAAAAAATTCGTCTTATCGAGGAATTCGTTTTATCGAGGTTCGTACAAACGAGGTTCAACTGTAGAAGTTTTAGAAGTTTATTTGAATTGAGAAATTTTGTATATATGTAAAACTAGCTATGTTTTGTTAATGCAAGTTAATAAACTGTATTGAGTGTGACTATAGTACAGGGTGACACAAAGGAACCGGACGTTTTTTTAAACAGCTGTTCCATTGTTGTTGCACGTGGTAGGAAGATTGAAGTTATGTCATTTCCTTCAGTGAGGCTTGCCATTTTTGTTGAAATGGGTCAGTGGACCCTAGACCATCGCGTTTTTGCATAAAATACTTTAGTCCGAAATGGTGAATCCGTCGTCAAATCCAGCGGGAATTTAGTCGACATTTTAATATTGAACGCCATGGAACGGTTCCAAGCCGAAATACGCTATTAAGATGGGTTTCAGGGTTCCGAACAACTGGAAATATAACAAGAAAGCAACCACCAGGCCTTGTTAAAACTTCGAGAACACCCGAAAACATCGCCAGAGTGAGAGCAGTATTGAATGAATGTTTCCTAACAAGGTGATTTCTCGCTTTGGTCACATGCCATGGCCACCAAGATCATCTGGCTTGTCCACTAGTGATTATATATCCTTTGGGGGTTTCTTAAGGAGCGTGTTCATGCTCAGAAAACCACGCACTCTAGAGGATTTGAAGTTTGCAATCACAGAAGATATCAATGGCATTGAACCTCCTGACCCGAGTTTCAGAGGATTTTCAGACCAGAATGAACATTTTTAGATAAGTACATGGCTGCCGTATGCATGACGTCATTTTCAAAAAATGACGGTTTTGTAACAAATGGCAAATGTTTACCTCACTATGTACAGTATTAAAACCAGTTTATTCCTTTTAACTACTGTGTACTACTTATTTAAAAAACGTCCGGTTCCTTTGTGTCACCCTGTATAATAATATGTAGATTTTTAAAAATAGTACAGAAATTGATTTCTTAAAAAAATGGGAAATCTATGTTAAGCAGTTGGGAAATTTGAGGCTTCTACCCCCCCGGAATTTAACCAAGCAACGCCACTGTGTTCAGTAATGCCAATATGAAAAAATTAAATAATGCTTTAATCTTTAATAATTTTGATTATTATAATTTGCTTTTCTTGGCATACTGTAAGGTCTAATACAAATTTATCTTTCAAGCAGGAATATGATTACATTTGCCAGAATTATGTTTTTAGGAAAAAGCATTTAGCTTGGATTAAATAAATAAATATAGGATGGAGAGGACACAGCTAACTCACCTGATGAAAGGTTGCAGATGAGTCAAAGAACACATAAAATCACACACATAATTTACTTAATATTTACTTAATATTTCGTGAAAACTGTTGTTTTGTAACTACCATCTAGGCCTACTTCTGAAGAAGCCTCTGAAAGAGGCGAAATATTAAGTAAATTATGTGTGTGATTTTATGTGTTCTTTGACTCATCTGCAACCTTTCATCAGGTGAGTTAGCTGTGTCCTCTCCATCCTATATTTATTTATTTGCCAGAATTAGTAATTTTTGTATTTTCAGGATCAACACTGAACTACTTAAGGTAGTTAAAGATCCAATACTTCCATGCTGACAACATGTAGCTGATTCCATCAGTACTACTATCATTTCTACTTCTTCACTATGTTGCATTGTAAAGGTATTAAGCAGCTAACAGTTTGTTTGGTTGTCAGACGCCAGCACAGTGGAGCTATGGAGGTGGGCAGATCCTGACCTGGGGCCTCGTAAGATCCCCAACTGTGCCAGTCCTCTGGAGGGGAGAGTTCAGTTGCCGAGGGACACCGTCCTGCTTGTTGACTTTGATACCAAGTCTGTTCTGGCCCAAGAGAACGGCAAGTCAGTTAGGCTGGGAGAGTCTGTCACGTACACTATCACCACGAGTTGATAACACCTGTGAAATAATCTGACGGTTGTGGACTTGTTTTGTAATTTGTTTATCAAATTGTTCCTTCGGTTTTCCTCTTGCAGTTTCACGTTTTTTATGTTTTTCAGATCTATTGAGGGTCAAGTGAAAATGAATTTCAAAACTGTTAAGTTATGGATGATTGATTTTCATTCCAATAATTTAAATTGCAGGTTGACAAAATTGATATTTGGTTATTTGACATAGCCTTTGATATCTTAACCAACTAATCTAAGAGTTGTGTTTAAAGATTTTTGTTAGGATAGAGAAGTCTCACCTGAGTGGAAAGTCCACTCTGGCACAAGAAACACAACTAACCTTGGCACAAGAAACACAACTAACATTGGCACAAGAAACACAAATAAATTTAAACTATACACAGAAATTAGATAATATCACTGTCGCTGGCAGCATTTTTAACCGAGGAAGGTTTGAGTCGTCTTCCCTAGTCGTCAGAGAAATGTTAGTAGTAGTAAAATATTCAAATTTTTGTGTGTAGGCTAATTGTTTTTTTTTTTTTTGTGTTTTTTGTGTCAGACTTGGCTCTTTCCATTTTGGATAAGCCTACTATCCTAAGGAAATTGTAAAACCCAGTCCATTATGTTGTATGTTACATTTTTAATGTAAGAGCTGATTTAGACTTATTTGAGTCTAGTTCACATTTTTCTAAACCTTTTATTTCATTCTGGCTGAAGTTGTGCCTAATGTGAAACTGCATTTAAAAATAATTGATGCCATTGAGCAGTGTCTAACAGGGTTTATTTGTATGTCTCTTAGTTCTGTGTTATTTTTAGTTTTGTCATATCCTAGTTACTTTGGTTGAGGGAAAATGCTTTCAGTTTGAGGTTTACGTTTATCTTCTTTAAACATATTTCTTCATCTGAAGACGGGTTTTCCCATTTGTCAGTATTCCCTATGACTAATGTAACTGTGATATTTATTATTTTAATACGAATGTGTCAAACACAGAGCTGAAACTTTAGGATAAAGTAGGCAGACTTTTATCTGATTATTTTCTACTTTGTCATATAGAAAGTTTCTGTAAGTGAGTATAAGTCGCATACAATAGTAATCTATTATCGATGTTGCCTTTTAATGAGAGATCAGCTTATACAAGAATTTTAGAGTTTTATAACAATGTAATTTATCAAAACATAAGTTGAATCTAAGACTAAAATTGTATTCCAAAGAAGTAGTTTTTAGTAACTATATGATTATTTTCTAGCGTTCAAGATCAGTTACTACTAATGATATAGTAACAAGATTGATCATAGGTGACAAAAATTATTCAAATTAATGCACAAATTAAATCCTGTTCTTTCTATTACAGTAAAAAATATATCTACTACATCATAAAACCAAGCCTATATTTGCATTTTATACTTAACAGTTGTACAATATTTAAAATAACATTACTTGCATTAAACAAACAATTTTCACCTTATTAGAATGTCTTGTCCTTTTTTAATTTATTTATTTAGCCTAGGAATTGTTTTTCTTTGCAATTTTTGTTTGTTTCTTTTCTGGTCTGAGGGTAGTTGTCTCAGTACTATTGACAGTTGTTCATAGCTATTTATTGTTACATAATCAAAATAAATACTTCAGAAGTATCTATTTCTATTTCTTCACTTTCCTCAGGATACAATCTTTTTACTTTGACATATAGTTAATTTTAACAGGTGAAATTTGACTTAAAAATAATACTGACTACTCAAAGGTATAAAAAGAGTGTTTTTCTTATTATATTCAGCTGTATTTGTAAAAACTGATGTTCTAAATATGTACATTTCCAACGAAAATATACGAACGAAATTCATTGCCGAGCGTCCCCGATCGGTTACGGACATTGAAGGTCTACTCTTTGTCTTTAATCTATGATTAGATCAAATGTGGTATTTATATGGTAGCCGACAAACTGTACTGAGACCAAAATAGGATAGATGAATAAAAAGAGCCTCAGTTTACAAATTGGATATTAGTTTATTTTAAATAAAATTGAAATCCATAATTAAGTATTATTTTAAATACGCATCAGGCTTCATTACATCCTGGAATAAATTTGAAACGCTTTCATGTCAATCAATTTGTTATACCTTATCCTGGCTTCTAGGGGGGCAGCTGCCCCCCTTCCCCTCTCTGGGTACCCCATGGTCCTGGACAGTTCTCAAAACAATGGAGAGCCTGTCCAGATCCGCAAATTATTACGGTGCCAAAACTAACCGAGAGCGTTCCTCAGGTTTCAACCCCTGAACCACAATGTCAATGAGCTCAAGCTCACCGATTCCCAGACGCAAGACACTTTCCACTATACGAATGTCACAAAAATACTGACTAAGAGCTTCATCAAAGTTTTGAGGGCGAAACAACTTCTCAACTTTCAATCTCTTTCTGACCCTGAGGGTGACAAAGAGTTCAAGCACCTCACTGTGGAAGGTGTCAAAATCACACTCCGTGTTAAACAATCTAACAACCTCTCACTAAGAGGCCTCAAGCAAATTGGAACCAGTAATTCCATCACTACCGGGCCCGTCACACCCGAAAACTCCCTTAGGTACAGCCCCTTCTCCAAAAACCCCAGCAAAGGTACCACCTCCAACCCATTAACCGGACAATACCCACTTAAAACAGACGCAGAGATGCAAACAACCCTTGAGTTTGCGCCCCTATCTCCCCCCGACACAACATTTCCAAACCCATCTTGCTTCCAATCAGTATCAAACTCAACACATTCAAGAAACATTACGTAATCACAACTTGACTCCTAAGGGTTCTGGACGTGAATGCCTACGCACCTGATGAGGCCTAAAAAAAGAACCTGCCCATTCATACCGCCTATACCGCAACATACACATATACACATACGTACACAGAAACATATACTAAACAACACCTAACACTTGTGTGATGGGGTGAACACACACAAACATTTTTCTCTTCTTTTTTTGAGAGAGTGACCATGCTTTTGAAACTCTTGCTCCCGGAGGATGCAAGTCATTAACTAGATTCCACACAGTTCCTCGGCTAAAGGGCGAACTAACTCTGAATAAAAAAAAATAATCAGTGTGCACTCCCCCTACCACAACAACAAGAACAATTTTCCCAAAATTGCCAGGCTAGTACTCTCTGAGAACTCAATCCATCCACGGTCCTTCAAAACACTACGGAACGTGGACAGTGACCGGATCCCTCCTAGTAAGTCTCCTAGTTGTGAAACTGTGAAGTCCACAACAAGGAGCCAAGACCTTAACCATCTGAACCACGCTCTGCTACCATCTGAACCACGCCCTCGCACCTGCACCCAGGAAAACAAATTGGAAGTGTGATCCCATGTGCAGGGACAAGGATTGGCTCACAAATCTGCCAAACAACAAGAAAAACCATGGTCCAAGAACAACGCGCCATTTGAGAGAATATAATTCTGTGCTTAAAGTTATTTGGTGAGAGGTTGGGAGAGATTGCATAGAGTAAGACGCAACATTACATAGTAGGCCTAAATTTATATAATGGTATAGTTATCAAAAGAACAATAAGTAATTGAACACAAAAGAGACATTACACTGTACATTTATTGAATGGCGAAGCCATCAAAAGAACAAGGGAACTTAAAACTGACCAACCTATCATTTTTATATTTCAAACTTGGCACACCAATGTTTCTTTCTACTTGGTCATAGTTGACGATGCACCTATCCGCCGGTTCTGGCCACTTGAACAAACATGTGGTGTTGATGTTGCGAGCAAACTTTATATCCAAATCTTCTGAAACAATTTGCTCAACAACTCCCAAGTAATATTTAACTTCTCGTTCACCAGGGAACTTCACCAGCAACCAATCCCCGACAGCCAGGTCCTTGAAAACTCCATCACTACCAAGCGGCTGAGGTTCATCTGGGTCGGAAAAGTTCAAATCATCAGAAAAGTCTGAACTGAAAAATCGTCTTCATCGTTTGAACTGGACGACTCTACTCTAGTCTCTTTTTAGTGACCTTCTTCTTTACCGGTTCTTCCGCACTGGTTGAAGGTTTTGGGTTTTGAGTCTGGATGGCGCTGGCAGAGATACTCGATCCAGGAGAAACATTCAATTTTATCTACCTCATTGGCTTGGTTTGCCCTGGGCTGTGACGCAAGTCAGATAAAAATTGAATGACAGCTTCGCCGACAAGCTTCCTTGGTTGCTTGGAAGGCGATTCCATCACTTGGTTTTCCATTCGCTTTGCAAACTTGTCAAGAACATGTTTTGGATAGAGCGGATAAATGCCACATGCCCGATGTTGTGAGAACAGTTTATTTAATACCACATGTTAATTTATATTAATTATAATCATATATGTATTTGTTATTCCATGTTTGTAAAAAGGTAAATAAAGTTAGTTGAGTTTGAGTTATGACATAAAACAGTGCATCCACTTAATTCTTAGTAAAATAGTACACCCGGAATCCAGCTTGCAGATTTTTGGCTTGATTGGCACTGACGGTCTCCCAAAGCTTTGCGAGCAGAGAAGGGAACTGGTTCTCACTTTCCAATCGCAAAGTATCTGACGCCAAGCTCCTTTTAGAGGCCTAAAAAAGGCGACGTCTAGCGTTAAGTGTGTCGCATTAGGTGGCAAGCACACAAAGCGTGTGTTGTGTTGTTTACACATCTTCAAAACATCACCGGAAAAATGGGTTGAAAGATTGTCCCCGATCACTACCCTTTTACCCTCCAAGGATTTTACCCATAGTAGTGCTACTGTCTTAAACCAATCGGCGAATGTCTCTTCATTAATCCACTCTGATTTTGACCGATTGTAACGGGCTCCGGGTGGGCCACCAGCCACCCAAGCATCATACACTATACAGCCTCTCAGCCTTGTAACACACAGAAGGTGGCAATAGATGTCCACTCGCCGTGCCAACAAACATCATAGAAATGCAGCTCATTGAGCTGTTGAGGATTCTTTCAGGGTACTTTGTCCCCCTTTTAAATATGCACTTGGTAGATACCGGGTCATCACTAAGGTTTGTTTCGTCGTAATTTAGGATGTTGGTCGCAGGAGTTGTTCTTTGAGCTTTCTTTTAGGTTCTCGAAATACTGTGAGACCTCTTCATGGCCAATTTTGGCTCGCCTATGTGTTGTGTTGCGGCTCATTCGCAGGTGGAGGTCAGGATTTCTGTAAAAAATCCATCTCTGTAAAAAAACTCCTCTCCAGGAAGGTTGTTCTTCAAAATTGAGGCTAATAGCCTTTAGTATACAATAATCAATGCTAATAGATTTCATTGATAAAGAGCATTTATTTTCATTAATAGTCAGGTTATACTTACTAGCAGCGTTCATTGACCGGTTTAGGTGCCTGTCATGCTCCTCTTATGTTTTACCACATATGTCAGAATAAGCAAAGATGTCATTAAGATTTTCTGCCCTTATTATGCCATCAATAACTCTCTGGAACTATTTGTCACCCCAAAGGGAATTCTGGTAAATTGATAGAGCTGACCACGAGCTTTAAAGGCTGTAAAAGGATTATCTTCATCCCTTGATCGATATTTGATGGTAACCGATTTTTAAATCTATGGCACCAAACTTTTCATAGTTAGCAGTTTTGTTGGCAATATATTCAAGAGTTTGGATCGAATAAGCATCTAGACTTGTAAATCTGTTTATAGTGTTAGAGTAGTGTATTACCATACACTGCTTGTGGTTTCTATTACCCTACGCTGCTTGTGGTTTTCGGAGCTGGTAACAAAAGCTTGAGCTCTCCATGGAGATACTCGTCTTGGTTCTATTACCCCTTCATGCAAGAAAGGGTGACAATCATGTGAAAGGAAGCTTGTGGTACATTTGCAGCTGCTACAGATACTATAGCAAATGGTGATTCGGGTCCGCCATGAATACTATAAAAATACCGGTATGAATAATAAACATAAACAAATGACGTTGTTGGTCCGGGTCCGCCTAATGTAAGTTCTAATTTAGAATGACAACTGAGTAAATCGTGACCTATTATCAAATCACAAAAGAGGTTAGGTAAAATGCACAAAATCACATTATTGTATAAGTTACCAAGAATCTTCAAACTAACTTTGTATTCACCTTTAGTTTTAGAAGTTAATTCAGATGCTGCCATTGATACTTGACTGATAGGTTTTCATTTTCAGTTTATTTACTAAGTCACTACTCAGGAAACTAATGGTAAGTTACTACCAGTGTCAATTAGAGCTGGAGCTGCTTTACCATTTACATTAACTGGGACAAATGCTTTTGAAAGACCTAGAGCTAACTTGAAGAATAACTTATGTGTCTTATGCCTGATGAAGTTGTATGCTCAATTTTTGAGTTTCATGATAGTTATTTATATATTTGAGATAAAGACTTTCATATCTTAACAAGGTGACCTTTATTACCACAACCTTTACAGTAAGAATTGCTTGCAGGATAGTCATTTCTTAGGTGTCTATTGGATCCATAGAAGAAACAGTGATACCATCAATTTTTGGTATTTTTTCCAGATGCAGTTGTCGAAACTTTCGTTTGGGTTTTGCCTACGTTTCTGTAAGCATTTTAGTAGAAGGTTCTCTTTAGATTGGATTGGAATCATTGTGTCCAGTGTTGGTCTTATGGCCAACATAACAGGTTCTGGGTGAACTGAACTGTGATGAAAAGGGACATTTATTGCTTGGGCCTTATTACATTTGGACCATGAGCTAACACCAGACAGTACTCGTGACAGGGATTCTCATCGGCAGTGGATATCCTATGCGCTGATCCTGTGGTACAAGTTTGTCCACACAGCGTCTTTCATTTTTTTTCTTCACTTTCCACATCGTTTATAATGGCTAGGCCATAGTATCTTTGTAGATTATCTATTTGAGGGGGCTAGAATCAAAAGTCACAAAATCCCAATAGTCGATTTTTCAGGAAACCACAAAAACTAGTTCATATATATCCAGCACATTTAAATAAACTCAAAGTAGCTGTCTTATTAAAAAAAACTCATTTAAATAAACTCTTTATATGTAAATCTATAGAATATGTTCTTAAAAAGCTATATTCGTGATAAAAAGCAGCTAACTTAGTTATGTCTTAGTTAGATTTAAGTTTAAATGTTGGATTATGTTAGTTTTGACTCTGACACTTGGATTAAGTAACTTTTGATTCTAACACTTACGGATTATGTGAGTTTTGATCTTAATTTGAGGGTTGATACCTACTACTACTGTTGATTACCTGTAGGAACATTTAAAATAGCCTAAAATTACCACTCTTAATTTGAAGCAGAGACTTTATTGTAATTACCGACTGAGGTAATAAAAAGGGCTTTATCTAATGACTGTATCAGGGATTGATCAAAAATTACTCTTTGTAAAAAAACTTTATTACAACACTTTAAAAATAAGTAGGCCTACTTTGGTAACAAAATATTACTTTGGTAACATCGTTACTTAACATATTACTTTGGTAAAATACTATTAATACTACTATTAATAATATTAATTTGGTAGGCTAAAATGTTAAAATTGAAAAAAAAACTACTCTTTGAAAGGTTATTAGTTTAGAGATTGTTCTTGAGTTCTTTTGAATCAAATTATAAGAGTAGGTTCCTCCTCTCTCATTTCACACATAATCACATCTTCAGTCTCTGTAGCTTCCATTGAGTTATCGACGATGTGAATATAAAATTGAAGTAGAGGAATCATTCTCCATTGGTCGCCAAAATGTTTTTTTAAAAGATTGTCAACATCTTTTTTCTTTGCTTCATTTAGCTTATTACTCTTAAGCATTACATCTGGATTCACATTGACAAATGATCTTCCTTGCTTCATCAAACTTCTGTACTTTTGAAAATCACACCTATAGGAGACTTCTCCACGTACGATACAGCTGTTGTCTTGCTCCTTCTCTATGTTTCCAAATACACGGTCGGGGGGAAGAAAGCTGTGACCAGTCACTGGGAACAGAATTTCCACTTGTTTGATGTGCTCGTTTCCTAGTGAAGTTAGCCAAAAGCTCACCGCAGTCACAATCGTTGAATTCTTGTTTTGTCCAATGCATCCATCGGACACTAGTCTAATGGATTTAAAATTTGACATATCAGTCGACTTCAAAAAATCATATACACAAGACGAAATAATATTGGAATCTTTCGGAAACTCATTTTCCGTCCAACAGTATGAAGTTACATTTGCTGGCGTCAATTAGGCTTTGCTATTTCCTTTGACAATGGTAAAATTATGTACGTAGACTTGTCTGCTATAATAAGTGCTTTGATCAAAAAACTTTAGGGAGTGGTAGATTTTTCTGACAATCATAAGACAGAATTAATGTTCTTTCATCAGGATCCTGCAGTTTCTCATAAAACGCCTTATACTTTAATCTGTGCACCCTCTTTTCCGTAATAAGACGGTTCTTCTTTGCAATATCTACTTCTCTCTTGATTCGTTCAGTCAAACTTAGACAAGTGGAACCCCATATAACACATGTACATCAATTGAACATTAAATTGATGTTCAAGAATGTTCAACTGAACATCGTATGCACATTCATGTTTGTACAAATTACGACTATTTAACGTTTAATTATTGT
This sequence comes from Macrosteles quadrilineatus, assembly GCF_028750875.1. NCBI lineage: Eukaryota > Metazoa > Arthropoda > Insecta > Hemiptera > Cicadellidae > Macrosteles > Macrosteles quadrilineatus. The sequence continues at coordinate 364,647 of NW_026542676.1, read as the reverse complement.
ACAAACGTCACAAACATCGATATACATATGATGTGCATATCTCGATCAATTAATTGATGATCAATTTTACATCAAATTGTTATTCAATTTAGGTTAAATTAAGGTTCAATTGGACATCTAGTGAACATTATATGCACATTCATGTTTGTACAAATTGAGACTATTTAATGTTCAATGGATGTACAAACGTCACAAACATTGATGTGTAAATTTAGTCCAATTGATAATCAATTTTATATAAAACTGTAATTCGATTTATGTACAATTGGACATTACAATTATTTGACTAAAACAGTGAAAAGCCGCAATATTTGGTGACACACAAAGTGTCTGGTTCAGTTATCCATTTCAACTATAAATTTTACATTAAAAAATAAATCTATTTTTCAACTTTTGGTGGATAAAAACTCAAAGTTTAGACAAAACTATTTATTATATTCTATGCAAGTTAAAAACCAAATTATGTAAAGAAATTAAAAACACTTTTAAAATCAAATAAAATGGAAATAAATGTTTCTTCGTCCACTCCAATCCTAATCATTGATGGTTGCGACATCAACACTTTTTGCTCTGAAACAAATATAATAGATTAACTTAATTATCGGTATGATTGTAGTCAATATTAATCATGCTGGGGTCTTGAATGACCAGGACTGCTTGTCAAAGAGTAGAGTTTAACATTATTCATTTTATTTAAAGTACCTGGGGACCGAGCTTTGCTCGGGGAAATCATTAGTTTACTCTGAAAGCAGTTTAGTATTGCAGATACATTAATCCACTCCTAAACTCCACACTGCTCACCTTTACTACTTCCTTCACCACTCCCTACGTTGTGGACCTGTTTGCCCTCCTTCCCTATACCACTTTAGAATTGCAGATACATAAATGCCATAGACAGTTCCCACACTCTGCACTGCTAGCCTTACTACTTCCTTCATTATTTCCTACGTCATGGACCTGTTTTCCTCCCTTCTCATAGCATTTTAGGATTGTAGATACCTTAATCTAATCCCCATTAAGAGTTTCCACACTCCAGACTGCTCACCTTTACTACTTCCTTCACCACTTCCTACATCGCTGACCTGTTTCCCTCCCTTCCCATAGCATTTTAGGATTGCAGATACCCTAATCTAATCGTCTTTCCACACTCCGGACTGCTTGCCTTTACTACTTCCCTCACCACTTCCTTCGTCGCGGACCTGTTTCCCTCCCTTCCCATTGCATTTTAGGATTATAGCTTCCTTAATCTAATCGTCATAAACAGTTCCCACACTCCGGACTGCCGTACTTGAATTTACTACTTCCTTCACCACTTCCTACGTCGCGGACATCTTTCCCTCCCTTCCAATTGCATTTTAAGATTGCATATACCTTAATGTAATCGTCATTAACAGTTCCCACACTCCGGACTGCTCACCTTTACTACTCCCTTTACCCATTCCTACGTTGTGGACTCGTTTACCTCCCTTCCCACGGCATTTTAGGATTACAGATACCTTTATCTAATCGTAATAAACAGTTCCCACACTCCGAGCTGCTTGCCTTTACTACTTCATTCACTACTTCCTACGTCGCGGACCTGTTTTCCTCCCTTCCCATAGCATTTTAGAATTGCAGATACCTTAATCTCTTCGTCATAACAGTTCCCACACTCCAGACTACTCGCCTTTACTATTTCCTTCACCACTTCCTACGTCACGGACCTGTTTTCCTCCCTTCCCATGAAATTTTAGGATTGCAGATACATTAATCTAATCGTCATTAACAGTTCACACACTTGGAATGCTCACTTTTACTACTTCCTTCTCCACTTTCTACGTCGTGGACCTGTATCCCTCCCTTCCCTTAGCATGTTAGGATTGTAGATACATTAATCTATTCGTCATTAATACTTCCCACACTCCGGACAGCTCGCCTTTACTACTTCCTTCACCACTTTCTACGTCGTGGACCTTTTTTCCTCCCTTCCAATTGCATTTTAAGATTGCAGATACCTTAGTCTAATCGTCATATACAGTTCCCACAATCCGGACTGCTTGCCTTTACTACTTCCTTCACCACTTCCTACGACACGGACCTCTTTCCCTCCCATCCCATAGCATTTTAGGATTGCATATACCTTAATCTAATCGTTATAAACAGTTCCCACACTCCACACCTCTAGTCTTTATTACAATCATAGATAAAAAGCCCTGCTACAATGTATCGAGTAATCTTCAGTATAATCTTTGCTCAATAGTAACAACTGATGTTTTTTCTTTTGTACTGTATTTTGTAATTGCTAGTATACTGTTGATAGACTACTTACAAGTCTTTTGTTTACTTTTTCCTTGTTATTCAATACAACCAACATGGTTACTTAGCAACCCATAAGACTAATGTTAAAAAAATGTGACTTTCAGTTTCATTTTTCTACGTAATTAGATTTTTGTTGGCAGTTCTAACTGCAGTAAACTCGTTTTTAGGCCAAAAATAAACTATTTACAACATTTGAAGAAAATCGTCGGAGCCGTTTTCGAGATCTTGGTGCAAGCATACATACATACAAGCAAACATTGCTCGTATTAGAGTATAGGACAACATTTGAAGAAAATCGTCGGAGCCGTTTTCGAGATCTTGGTGCAAGCATACATACATACAAGCAAACATTGCTCGTATTAGAGTATAGGATAGGATATTTGCATAGGCCTAAGGCATTATTTCAAAATATTCTAATAAGAACGTGTAATAAATTGACGTGACAACAAATCAGCTAAGTTATTAAAAACACACATTATCTTCGAATTTAAATGTTCCGGGCTCCTGAATGTGCTGACAGTTTAATGGGTTAGTATGAAAAACACAAAATGTGAACACATCGACAGTTTGATTGCCAATAAACATTGAAGTAGCCTACACAAAATTTAGTCTATATGTAAGTTACTTTGTTCTTACTAATCAATCTTAGTCGTTCATATTTATAATTTGTCGATTGGATTTGATTCTACGACTAATGATAATAAAACTTTTGAATAATTTAAAACAATGATATTATTGCATTGTGGTTGGGTTGGGTTAGATAAGGACTCAGGGTCTCGGCGCGTCAACCATAGCGTATTGTGCATTACATTCTTACTTTTGTTTTTCATTAATAGGCCTACGTCTACTCAATGAATGTACCATTATTGCTAGGCTATATGATTACCGTAACTAATTGAAGGTGAAATAACTTAAGAACCGGTAATCAATAGATTGACTTGTTTGTAGACACCAATACTAATATGAGGCGATGAATTCGAATATCAAAGTTTTAACTCAAGTAGCCTACACTATGTATTGGCTAAATTTTAAAGGGTTATAGATAGTATTAACTTAGGCCTATTATTATTTGAAATTGGTTAAGTTCATTCACTTTGGTTTTTTCAACTTGTTTGGTTATAACTTTTATAAGTAAATAAGACCTATTGCTTTATAAAAAAAAAACGCAGATTAGAGCAGGGGTTCCCAAACTTTTTTGGTGATGTACCCCTTAGTTCGTACTATGTATTAAGGCACAATTAATTTAACAACACAATTAAACAATACAATTAATTTAAAAATGTACACGTATCATAAGTTTGCTTTAAGAAATCCAAGTTATTATATGCATTCATCATTACTATGACCTATGTTATAAAATCTGAATTTCAACGATAAAATGCAACACAAGATTTTTAATATTATATAAAATTACTATTTTATTGAGCGGAGCGAGCGAAGCTCTTATACACCGACTTTTATGCATTTCGTAATACGCAAACTCCTCCTAGACGGCTGGAGCAATCGTTTTCAAATTTTGCATGGTGATAAAGACCATATCGGTGAGTGCTAACATCTATATGGCGTTAAAAAAGTCTCTCAGGAATCCGCCCCACTGGGTCTCAAAGTTTCAATGTAATCCTTATGGAAGCAGTATTTGACACATAAACAAAGACATATGATCAGCTGTTGACTTTTGAATGCAGTAGATAAAAAAATAGCTGATAGCATTATTTCACAGATATTAGAACATAAACGGTATTGATCATATATATAATCAAATGACGGCACTAGCTTGAGGCCCGTGACGTAGGAAGTGGTCAAGAAAGTAGTAAAGGTGAGCAGTCTGGAGTGTGGAAACTGTTTATGACGATTCGATTTAGGTATCTGCATTCCTAAAATTCTATGGGAAGAGAGGAAAACGGGTCCGCGACGTAGGAAGTGGTAAAGGAAGTAGTCAAGGTGAGCTGGCGAGCTGTCTGGAGTGTGGGAACTGTCTATGACGATTAGATTAAGGTATCTGCAATCTTAAAATGCTATTGGAAGGGTAGGAAACAGGTCCGTGACCTAGGAAGTGGTGAAGGAAGTAGTAAAGGTGAGCTTTTCGGGGTATGGGATCTGTTTATTAACACTAGATTAAGGTATTTGCAATCCTATGATGCTATGGAAGGGGATGGAAACAGGTCCGTGACGTAGGAAGTAGTGAAGGAAGTAGTAAAGGCAAGCAGTCCAGAGTGTGGGATCTCTTTATGACCAATAGATTAATGGTATTTGCAATCCAATAATGCTATGGAAAGGGATGGAAACAGGTCCGTGACGTAGGAAGGGGTGAAGGAAGTAGTAAAGGCGAGCTGTCCGGAGTGTGGGAACTGTTTATGACGATTAGATAAAGGTATCCGTAATCCTAAAATGCTATAGAAAGGGAGGAAAACAGGTCCGTGACGTAGGAAGTGGTGAAGGAAGTAGTAAAGGCGAGCTTTCCGGAGTGTGGGAACTGTTTATGACGATTAGATTAAGGTATCCGCAATCCTAAAATGCTATGAAAAGGGAGGGAAACAGGTCCGTGACGTAGGAAGTGGTGAAGGAAGTAGTAAAGGCGAGTTGTTAGGAGTGTGGGATCTGTTTATGACCAACAGATTAAGGTATTTGCAATCCAATAATGCTAAGGAAAGGGAGGGAAACAGGTCCGAGACGTAGGAAGTGGTGAAGGAAGTAGTAAAGGCGAGTTGTCCGGAGTGTGGGAACTGTTTATGACGATTAGATAAAGGTATCCGTAATCCTAAAATGCTATAGAAAGGGAGGAAAACAGGTCCGTGACGTAGGAAGTGGTGAAGGAAGTAGTAAAGGCGAGCTTTCCGGAGTGTGGGAACTGTTTATGACGATTAGATTAAGGTATCTGCAATCCTAAAATGCTATAGAAAGGGAGGGAAACAGGTCCGTGACGTAGGAAGTAGTGAAGGAAGTAGTAAAGGCAAGCAGTCCAGAGTGTGGGATCTCTTTATGGCCAATAGATTAATGGTATTTGCAATCCAATAATGCTATGGAAAGGGATGGAAACAGGTCCGAGACGTAGGAAGTGGTGAAGGAAGTAGTAAAGGCGAGTTGTTAGGAGTGTGGGATCTGTTTATGACCAACAGATTAAGGTATTTGCAATCCAATAATGCTAAGGAAAGGGAGGGAAACAGGTCCGAGACGTAGGAAGTGGTGAAGGAAGTAGTAAAGGCGAGTTGTCCGGAGTGTGGGAACTGTTTATGACGATTAGATTAAGGTATCTGCAATCCTAAAATGCTGTAGAAAGGGAGGGAAACAGGTCCGTGACGTAGGAAGTGGTGAAGGAAGTAGTAAAGGCGAGCTGTCTGGAGTGTAAGAACTGTTTATGACGATTATATTAAGGTATCTACAATCTTAAAATTCTAGGGAAAGGGAGGGAAACAGGTCCGCGACGTAAGAAGAGGTGAAGGAAATAGTAAGGTGAGCAGTGTGGAGTGTGGGAACTGGAAACCGTTTGTAGCAGTTGGATTAATGTATCTGCAATGCTGAAATGCTATGATAAGGGATGAAAGCATGCCCACGACATAGAAAATAATGAAAAAAAGTTGTAAAGGCTAGCAGTGCGGAGTGTGGGCAATGTTTGTGGCAATTAGATTAACGTATCTAAAATACTAAAATGGTATGGGAAGTGATGGAAACAGGTCCACGATGTAGGAAGTAGTAAAGTATGGCCATAGTGTGAGAACCGTCTGTGGCAGTTAGATTAATGTATCTTCAATCCTAAAATGCCATGAGAAGGGAAGGAAACAGGCCCCACGACGTAGGAAATGGTGAAGGAAGTAGTAAAGGCTGGCAGTGCTGAGTGTGGGAACTGTCTTTGGCAATTGCATTAATGTATCTGTAATCCTAAAAGGCTATGGGAAGAGAGGGAAACAGGTCCACGACGTAGGGGGTGGTGAAGGAAGTAGTAAAGGTGAGAAGTGTTGAGTGAGGGAATGGATTGATGTATCTGCAATGCTAAAATGCTATGTGAAGAGACTGTAGACTGTGGGTTAAAATGATTACGAAGCACGAATCGATACATATTTCGATACATGCAGTCGTTTATAATAGAAATTTACAACTGAGTTGACAACAGCTGATTTTTACTCCATAGAGGCTAAAAACTATTTTTACTCCCTTAAGAGTAAAAATGCTACATTAGACCCGCAACGCAGGTATTAAAAACGACCGATTTTACTGCAGTATGACAAAAACAATATAATATGAACCCTTGATGACTCCGCTCAATTTTGTGGATGCCTCTGCGAACGCCACCTAGTTACTTTTGTTTTAGTTATTGATGTTGAAACTTAGTAGGTTGGAATGATAAAATGCAAGAAACTACATTAATACATTTATTTAATTATAATCAAATTACAAAATACAAAATTCAGAATTGTGAATGTCACACGATAAATCTGTCACACGAAAGTAATCAGTTATTCAATGTGAAGGATGAGCTTGAATGGAACGACTTAAACTGCTGATGTCTGGCATAATTGGGCTTAACTTGAGTCTGAGATCACATTCCACTGTATGCATTCGGTTTCTGTATTTATTTTTGATATACAACAGATGCGAAAATCCCGCCTCACATAGATAGGAAGTTCGGAACGGGAGTAGAAACTCAACTGCTTTGTCAGCAATTTCACCGTACTCTGAGCGTCGTTGGATCCAAAAATCAATAAGCGTAGTTTTGTTAAATACTTCTTTTAGGTCCGAATCACAGTTTAACTCAAAAAGCTCCTCTTTGAGTTTCAGAGAAAAGCTGTCTTGAACAATTTTCTCAATATCAGCAAAAGGGTTTTTTATCCATGAGTACGAACTCAGGTCTTCTTGAAAGTATTTTGTAAAGCTAGCTCGGAGGGAGCTGCAATGATCTGATATATCATTCAAAATTGTTTGATTCAGGAGAAGTTCGTTTTCTTTAACAAAAGATTCTAGAGATGGGAACAATGACACTTTATTTTTCTTTGCTTCCCCTTCTGCAAAGCTTAGTTTTAGTTTTACACTATTGATTTTGTCCATAACTTGGAATGGGGTGTTATAGCTTCCTTGTAATTCCCTGTTAACATCATTTAACATACTGAATATGTCTGCCAAATACGCCAATCACAATTCATCTGAAAAACGGTCCCGATACTGAAAGTCTGTGTCAGATAGAAAAATTAATATTTCATGTCGAAGTTCAAAAACTCGAGAAATAACTCTTCCTCTTGACAACCACCTTACTTCTGTGTGCAGAAGTAATTGTTTGTGAATGCTATCCATTTCATCACACAAGTTATGGAAAAGGCGTGAGTTCAGTGCTCTGGCTTTGGTGAAATTTACAGTCTTTACTGCTTCATTTAATACAGTTTTCAGTTCCACTGGACAACTCTTTGTAACCAAGGCTTCTCGGTGAAGACTACAATGAATAAATTTGGCTTTTGGGCTTACTTGCTGCACTTGAGTAACAACTCCCTTATGAACTCCAGCCATTGCATTTGCCCCATCTGTGCAAATTCCTACACATTTTTCCCAGTTCAGCTCGTTTTCTCGGATAAATCTGTCTAATTTTCCAAATATCTCGTCTGCAGTTGTGTGTGAAGGCAAATTTTCGCAAAATAACATGTCTTCTCCGACAGTATTTCCATCTTCGTACCTAACATAACACATTAGCTGAGCCATGTTAGTTACGTCAGTTGTTTCATCAATTTGAATAGCAAAATAATTACTTTTTTAAATTTTAATGAGTAGTGTTTCCTTTACATTAGCAGCCATGTCACTTATTCTTCTTGAAACTGTATTGTTAGAAAGCGAAAGTGAATCAATCTGTTTCGCCTCTTTTTCTCCTAACATGGTTGACACAATGTCTTTAGTTGCTGGTAGTATTATAGTGTGATTGTTGACGGAAAGCGGCTGGCTGAAGGGTCGACCCTACTCACACACACGCAGGCCTCACACACACAAACGCAAGGGATTAGGACGGCAATGGGACCGACCATTGTCCTGCCACTAGAGTCATCGGTGGCTCACGGAAATTAAACTATTATTTTTTTAAATTTTACGTTTGTTATAAAATCTGGTAACGCTTTTGACTTCAGCTCAAAATTCTTAGTAAAATGATACCAAACAATATATATTTTGCTTACAAAGTGTAAGAGCTACGAATATTTTTAACACGTTTTTATTAGCTAGCTACTTGTCATAATCATTTCGTGTTTGGACTCATTTTTCATTGAATTAAACAACAAATGTATTAATACTAACCATTTTAATATATCTAACATCAAATGAATTGCAATTTTGAGGTATCATACAACAGATGTTATATTTCTACTTAGTGAATAGGGGATCGGGGCTTTCAGGCAATTAGGACGGTGGTGAGTGTGCGTGCGTGAGTCGGGTCCCTCGCAGGTAGGGCTGAGCTCCAGCCGCACTCTGGTAAAAATCAGACTATAATGTTTCCCCAATGGTATGTGGTTTGCCCTCTTTAGCGATTCTAAGACTAACTTTATAGGAAGCTTCAACCGCTTTTATATTCAAACTGGTAAAAGAATTTATATTTGTATTACTGCCTTTTAATGAAGCTTCCTTACGTTTGAAAAAATCCAAAGGTTTATCTTTGTAACTTTCATGTTTTGTTAGGAAATGACGCTTTAAAAGAGATGGTTTCATTGAGTGGTGAGAAAGTGTTTCTAAACATATTACGCATTGTGGCCTAACTTCATTGTCATGTGCCTCATTATAAGTAAATCCATAAGACAAGTAGCTGATATATTTACGCCTTTTTGATTGAGAGCAAGTTTTTTGAACTAATGGTGTCGCAGAACACATAGTAGAACTTTGCTCTTTTTATGAAGATGTACTAGGTACAGGAGTAAAATTACCTTCTTCAAGTGGCGATGAAACTCTTTGCTTTTTCCGAACGCTTGAAGATTGACTTAACCACTTATCCATTATGATAAAAAAAACTCACATATAACTCAAACTGCCTATGAAATAATTAATTTATTAAATTATACGAATAATGCGACTCATGACAAACACTTTGTAAACACAAGTACTGCGCACTGGTGTAATGAATGAGCAGACGCCAGACGATAGACGAAATAGCGAGCGTCAGTGATGTAGCCGCTGGGCGCACAACACAAAACTTCCCTCGCAACCCGAAATTTTCCTCGCCACTAGATCGCGCAAACTGGCATAGTCCTACTCGCGTACCACCAGGGGGTACGCGTACCACAGTTTGGGAACCTCTGGATTAGAGGATACGCGTCTGGTTACCGAATGTGGATTACTTAGGCACCCGGCATTGACGTCACCGGGTTGTGGGGGACCGGAACACCATTTCCACAACGATACGATATTTAGCCATTGGTGTTCGTGGTGTGTAGATAAAGAAATCCTGTCATAAACTCGACCTTAACCAACTGTAAACACCACATGTACGCTGACGACTTACAAATCTATGACCATTTTACTGCAAAAAACGAAAATGGCAGTGTCAGAAGGATCAATATAGATGTCATTCTAAATCTTGAAATTAAATTATCAAAGATTCATCAAAATTTTGTCAATGATTTTTTTTACTTTTGAAATCAGGCTCCCGAAATATTTTACATCAGATTTTAAATTTTTGTCATGATTTACATTCACACACGAACGGGAACGGTTCATCGTAAGGATGGAAAATAATATTATTAAGAGAATGTAAAGATTTGTTGAAACTCACCTTTGGTTATGTTTCGTTGGCTCACAAGCACTTTTGTTGCAGTTAGTCTTCTTAAATTAATTTTCTAAAATCGTACAGGCACTATAGAATTAACTATAGACAAAAACAATTGAATATTGAAATACGTATTTCACTTGATTGGAAATACTTTATGACTAAAACTCTGATATTGCAACAATGCGAGTAACAAACGACGCAAAATGACAAACTGAACTGAGTAGAGTGTTAACTGACAAACACAAAGAAAGAGGTTAGGATTTGAAGGCGTGCATCTTGGCGTCTGGTGTCGCTTGGTCGAACTGCATCATGGGCACTCGCACTGGTTGTTTTGATTACCCTGATTCAGGGCGGGATCTGGGAACTCCAAAAGGGCAGTATTTTGTTTCCCTTGAATCGGCCAATCCTAAACAACGAATAAACGAATTTGCCATCTTGTAGATTTGAGAGCCTCACGGCGTCCATCTTGGAAAAACCCGAGTTCCGGTTGTCCGATTTTGGTAGACTTTTTTCCTAGTACTTTCTACATCTATTACAACCAAAAACCGTTGAAAAACCATTTGTTGGAATTTTTTCTGTCTCAAGTGCCTATATCTACCCGACTACAAGGGATTTAATGTGTAGGGGTAGGCTGTTCTAAAGACGGCAAGCGGTAAATACAAAAGCCCTGTCATAACGGTGGTCACATGATGAGGTATAGGCAATGTGATCGAAGAAGAACGAGAAATTCGTGAACTACCTTGAGATACAGTAATTTAATGTATGTTGATGGAATTGTAACCATGTTATAGTGGCCAATGTTTGAAAATTATGTTGTTTTAAAGAAATTTTGATCAGGAAAATATTTACCTTTTCAAATCATTATTCGAAAATGAATCATGGCTGGAAGTTTATCAGGCACCAGTAGACAAAAAAATTGATATTTTTTTGGACAGCTTTATGTACTACTTTAACATAGCATTTCCAGATAAAGAAAAAGGTTTATCAGAATAATAATTTGGTTATCGGCCCAACTAAAAGAAAAAAAGAGTTAAATTTAAAAAAATTCAAAAGACATTAGGAAACAAAAGAACCAACAAAAAATAGAACGTATAAAGTTACTCATAAAATGGTCAAAAAGAAAAAGATTAAATTTGTGTCTTACAGAGATTTGAAAAATATCAACATGAAACATTTCGTTGAACTCGCATCGGTAGTTGACTGGGACTACATTTCATTCATCTTTTACTTAGCATAGGCTTACACTACATCAACTAATGATAATATTTTACATCATTCTTTTATGAGAGCTTATTGAATATGACAAATACCAGTACAGTCTACTGCAGTTTAAGTTACCTAATAGAAAATTACCTTTTTTATGTTTTACTAATAGATTATTATAAGTAAAATTTCATAATGGGGTTTTATTTTTGCGTAAATTTGCTGTTTTCCCGTAAAAGGGTTTAAAAGTGGTCGATTCCAATTCTCAAAGACTTGTCATTTAAATGGAATACTGTTGTAATTTATGTTAAAGGTTGTATTATTGCATACCAGTATTCCAGGATTTTCATTTTTCAGCTGCAATAAGAATATCTGCTTCCAGGTTATACGTGAAGATGACCAGTTGAGTATCCTTTATAATTTTAACAAATTGAAAACCAAGTATGAGTAGGATTGTTCATTCAATCCTTAATCGATGCCCATAAAGTAAGGATAGTCCACCAGTCAGATTAGATCAGACTTCGACAAGGTGGACACTGGCATTCCACAGAACCTTGAGCAGTAGCAGGTCTTTTTTAGGCCTATACACTTAGGCCTATAGAGTCGATGCTTTCCACTCCATTGATGTTATCAGCCGCGCCGATGGATCTCAGAGACGCACTCGACTTCTTCAAGTCCAATAACCCCACCTACACCAGAGTTGGCGACTTGTTGATGGAAGTACCTTTTTAATCACCATGTTTGAGGGAGTAAAATCTCCATACGGCGAGACAGTCGTTGTGACCCTGGAGTCTCTAGCCGGAGATGATTTGTCTGCGGGTCTATCTACCAAGACGATTCAACGCTGCGCTGAGCAATACAGATATCGATCCCTACAACAACGGGTTTGGTGACCGTCTTCGCTTGGTGAAGCACGCAGCCCGGGGAGGTAGCAGATACACACCATTGGAGTTTTTGAATATTCTAATGTAAAGCAAGAATGTATTAGACGTATGCTTAAATAACCTTTATACATTTTGATAGTTTTTGTAAGCATTACATAGTAACATTATAACATATGCAATCAGTTGTATTGATTTACATGTGCCTTAACCAAAATTATACTTTAGATTTAAGGAAAGTGTTTGGTCTCAGCACTAATGATGAGTTTGAAGTGGTCACATCCTTTCTCTGCAACTGTTGCAGGACCGTTGGGTAGTGGAAAGTCAGTCTTTGTTTCAATCATGTAAAAGAAATGTGCGATACAAAATTTGTTAAGATATACTGGTATTATACCACCGGAGGCGGTGCAGGTAATACAAATGCTACCAAAATAAACTACATAGAAGGGGCTTCCTAATTTAGAAGACTTTGAAGGCAAAGATCCAACACTTGTGGTTATAAATGATATGATGTTTGAGGAAAAAATGCAGTAGTTGATATATTTACCAAAGGATGTCATCATAGGAATATAAGCGTATTTTTTATAGCTCGAGATATTTTTCACCAGGAGTAGTGGCAGAGAGATATCATTAAATGATCTTTATCTGGTTTGTTTTATAAGTCCTAGGGATTAAATGCACATTATAGGCAGATCCATCCTGAAAATCCAAAGTTTATAGAGGAAGCATATACCAATGCTACAAGTAAGCCTATGATGAAAAGATTTTGTGTACATACAAAAAATGAGAGGAAACAACACCTCCATTCACTTTAATTGTCATCATGGTGTGCTTGAATTAGAAATATAAAATATAAATTAATTAATTAAGTCTTGAGAATGTTATTATTAAACAAAATCTTAATCGAGATTTTGTTATTATATGAGCCTGTGAGAGGAAAAATGGTGTAAGTCACAAACTTGAATTTTTCAGATAATAAGTGAAAATGATAGTTTTCATCCATATATATCCAAGGAATAGTGGTGTAAGTCATTCAGCTTAATATAATAATCTAGAAGGCAGCACAAAAATAGCTATTTACCTTACAAGTGTAGTAAGAGCGTTTTTACATCACGCAAGTGAATGTCGTGCAACGAGCGGAAGCGAGTTGCATAATTTACCGAAGTGATGTAAACACGCTCTTGCGTAACGTGTAACGTACAAGATTTTACCTGACCCGACAATATACCTGGTTACACCTTGGTTTTACCTGGTTACGAACAATATTTTTCATTATCCATTTCACTCACCTTCTAACAGTAACGTTCATTTACAAACAAAAGCTAGGTTAAGAACATTCTTCAAAACATGACAGTAAAATTCAAGCGCACAGCTGATTTCTAGCGTTGAACGTCGTTGGCTCCATAGAGGTATATTTTTTAAGTTAAGCACTCAATGTTATTTAAATGGGTTTCATTACATCACCGAGTGAGTTTTTTCCAACTTTACATCACTCGAGAAGTAACGAAGTTACATACATCACGCTTGGGATATGGAAGTTTAACATGGCGGGTTAGGTAAAAGTATCAAAATATAATCAGCTGTTAAACTGCTAGGAACAGTGGTGTAAGTAACATGATAGTGACTTACTTCACTTTTCCATAAACAGTCTTACCATTTTAGGTTGTCGACTTTCTGTGACAGTGCTATATTTTGTATTCTGGCTAATTTTATTGTCTCATATTTAAAACAAAAGTTATGGAAAGTGATTCTGATGTGTCAGAACCCTCTATTTTGCAGAATTCAGGCTCAGAGTATGTACCTTCTAATAATGAATCAGGTAAGTGTTATTGCTATTTTGTACTTAACCTCAAAAAAATATTTGTGCTTATTAATTTTAATTTACTTTATATCTTTTGGACAAAAATAGGATTTAAAGTATTTTTGTGTGTTTTTTATATGTATATCACTTTTACTACCTTGACAATCAGGCATAATGAGATCAAATCCTCTTAAAGTAGGTTATCAGGACTATACCTAGGCCTAGTGGCTCTGTCCTAAAAGAGTCCTAAGAGTTAGCTGTGAACTAAGAATTCAATAACCTTTCATAAAATGGTTTCTGTAGTTTATACTTAAAAACCTAAAATATAATTGAAAATTTCCTTCCCTAAGTATTTATTTACCTGTAAGTAGGCCTACCTAGGCTAATTCTATTTGTTTCTTTTAAGAAAATTCAGATCAAAATTCTACAGATCCTGAGGATCCTGTTGATGAAGTTGAAGCAACTAATGATGATGGTGGCCCTGGTGTCCTGAAAAAATCTAGAAAAAGGAAAAGGAGCATAAATAAAAAAGACATGAGGAAAATTAAAAGAAATAGTGGTAAGCAATATACTACCAAGAAAGGTAAGATTGTAGCAGAAAAAGAATTTAGCAATGCACCTTGTATGTGTAAAATGAAGTGCAACAACAAAACTTCAAATGATCAAAGAAAAATTGTTTTTGAAAATTTCTATAAGATTGGGCAATTTAGCGCACAAAACGCTTACATTATTGGCTTGTGTAAGCAAAACACACCAAAAAACACCGAATACGGACAGGAAGCCGTGGAGCACGTAGTACTAGTATAAAATATTACATTCAGTTGCCATATGACAGTGTTAATGTATGTAAAAAGTATTTCTTGGATACATTTAAGATATCAGATGGGAGACTTTTTCGTACTCTAAAAAAAGTACGTGATGGTTTCGAACCTGGTAGTGACTTGAGAGGAAAACAGACACCAGCTAATAAAATTGATGAGAATCGTGTTCAACAAGTACGTGCTCATATTGAGTCATTCCCAGCTCATCAATAACACTATACGAGAGCACATAATCCTAATAAAAAATATTTACAAGAGAATCTATATAAATAAAATTAGAGTTTTGTCTGTACATTGCTTAGAATAATGAACTTTTTGGTTATTTTTACATTTCATAGGTCAGAGAAACCGAATCAAACCTTATCTCAATTTCTGTCTGTCTGTCTGTCTGTCTGTCTGTCTGTCTATCTGTCATTCTCTTGGTAACGCTAAAATACGCACTTTATTACAACTACTCCTCAATAACTATAGCACTGTCCCGCCTGAAACTTATTTTCCAAATACTATACATATATGAGATGGTTTTAGACGTATTTCATCGAATATGAGACAGTTAGATATTTAACAGTAAACCCTTGAAAATCAAGTTTTTGTCGATTTTTGACGTGGAATTTCTGGAAGCCCATGTTAACCTTATGAGAAATGAAATTATTGAATCTTAACAGCTGTTTCAATTAAACAAGTTGGTTCTGTTCTGTGATGTTCAATAGCATTAAAGTTACAAGGATTACCAACAGGGTGCAGCACTAGCACTATTATTTCTTTTACATTTATGACAACAGCTAATTTGCAACCTGGAGGCGAGTGAGCGTAGCGAACGAGCTAACCTGAAGGCAAGTGAGCGTAGCGAACGAGCTAACCTGAAGGAAAGTGAGCGCAGCGAACGAGCTCCAACATACAGGTGAGTGAGCGTAGCGAACGAACTTCAACCAGGACGTGATTGAGCCATGCAAACGAGATCAGATAGTAAAAATAAAAGTAAGCCTACCGTTATAGGATCGACCGGCAGACACAGAGGTAATTTAACCTTTTATTGATTGTCATACCGATCCGGAACAACAAAAAACAACATAAAATGAAGCTATGTATAATAGTTTGGCCAGCATATCTTAAAATATGCAAACCAACTGCTGTTCGTTATATAAGAAGGTTTCAACTGAATATTATAAGATCCCCGTGCGTAGAACGGGTACACAGCTAGTCTAAATATAAAAATAATGTACAACTTGTATGTTGATTGTTGCACTGATAACAATGAAGAGCCAGTTTCAGAGTCATTTTATCGCAATGTGTTCAACCATGAATACAATTTAGATTTTCACCAGCCCAGTAAGGACACATGCGTAACATGTGATAAATATAAATTAATGATAGAAACAGTCACTAATCAGGCAGAAAAAATACACTAGAAATTAGTCCATTAATTGACCTTTATATATGACGAGATCCAGACGTCAACTGGTGGTGGTGTATACAAGGGATATTTGAAGAAAAAGGACGATGAAAAGAAAGAAAAAAGAAGCTAAGGAAAGAAAACTAATTGAAATAAAAATAATTATAAAACAAGAAGGCAAGTGCAAAGACAACAATAAAAAAAACAGATGACCCAGCCAGCTCAGATAGTGTTATATATTCTTCACTCGGGAAAAGTAGTGCAGATGTCCTTCCATCTCTTTCAGTTTCATTTCTACATTTTGAGCCAAAAGAGAAACATTTTTCTCCTTCAGCAGCTTTTCATACTTGAGCTTCTCGTTTGAATTCAGGTTAGCCAATCCAGTTCCATTTTGGATAGTTTCTTAGTAGTAGCCAAACACGGGGGTAATCCCGTGACGTCATAATTAGGTAATTGGTAAGTATTTTGAGATTGTAGAGCAGCGTGGATTACGCAGCGACTCTGGCGATGTATGTTGTAGATTGGTTGGTATTGTTATTAGGTCAAGGTTGTCTGAATGTGTTTTTTTAATGTTCAGCTTTAATGTTTCAAATATACCATGTACTGGATTGTAAAAATATGTATTGTTCCATTTAACTATCCATCAACTAGCTGTCTCATATAATCTTCGAACTCTGGGCGGAGAAAGTACGAGGTACTAGATACTTGTGCGTTCTGTATCGGTGACATAGTTACGTCTACTGCGTTTTGTTCTTGAGTGTTTTGTTCTTGAATATTATTATTTGAGATATTAGTAGTTGAAGATATTTTGGGATCTTGAATGGCTGAATTTCGTGTAGACATGTTTTCCTGACGGTAGCTAAGAGTCAAATGATCTGTAGTTTACTCTGTTAACACTTATATAGTGTTTACAGAAGTTCTAAATGTTTGCACAAAGACAAAGACGTTTTAACTTTCCGAGAGATGACTCTCACGGAACGACAACAGATGTGAGTGGTCGCATGTGTGCGCTTATAAATAACTAGGCCTACTCGTTCTCGCGGGGGACCGACATGTGATTAACTGTTATTGCTTTACTTTTTCTAGCGTCACTGATTACGCTTAGCGGTGTTACGGCTTTTTGTTAATGGATGATTTTATCTATGTAGGAGGTAAGAAACCTATTATTGTTTCTGCATTGTGATCAAGATTGTTGTTTGTCGTGCAAACTAGACACGCTTCATTCGTATTGCGTACTGCTTTGTGTCAAGCAATTTTATCCTGTCACATTTTGTAATTTCTGGAGTTTTAATTATATTTCCCTGTTGTATTTTAAGTTTAAGTGTTTCCAGTTTGTGATACACGTCGCCCCATTGTGATTTGTGGAATATTCTCTAAATATACAGGTAATTAATTTTTCTTGTCATATACATATATATATATAGTATCCTAATATATATTAGCTTTTACTATTTATTTATAAGAACCTCACTCCTTAATCATTACTTAAATTAGCTCAACTATTTGTATGAAAGATCCTACGACTATTTCGTATAATCATTTAAATACAACCTTTCTCATAATATAAAAACGAAACTAACATATCTTTCAAATATAATCCTAATTATATGAAAACTTTACAAGGCTATAAACAAATATTTCGGTAAATTTGCACTTACAAAACACTTATCTTTACTCAAAAATTTTTTGCTGTATGAATACAACAATATACGTTACAACCATTTTTACCGCCTATTTTATAATACTTTTCTACAGAATAAAACTGCTTTCGATTAGAAATATTTTAGGTATTGGCAGTGAGTTTTTAGTCTTCTCACGTGATATAAAAATTTGAGGCCAATAAAATAGATGAAGTTCTGGACCATCTCACTAGAGTTTACTAGTGTATTTTGTTGAATATTAATTAAAACTAATGCAGTACATAGCAAACAGCTGATTGATTTATCACTTAACAGATTGCACTACGTTTCTTTTTTGCTTCAAATTTTTACATTACTTGGGAAGTCTATTCTGTGTATAGTCAATGGTTTTATGTTTTTAAGAAAATTGGTATTCCAATATCGCACAATTTATTTACGATCGCTAAATCACTATACGTATTTAATGTCTCACATTTTGTAACAGATGTTATGTATACCGCAAATAATCTTTCTTGTGATATATACAAACAAAAAACTATATCATTTACCTCAAATCATTATATTATAATAAAAAATAAATGATTTAGGATAAAAAAAATATCTTATAATATACATTGTCCTTGTCAAAATAAATGTATGTTTATTCAAGTTCGCCTCATATTTTGTTGTAGTCCTAATGATAATATTAATTACCATAACTAAACATTTTTAAGATTGAAAAATGGTTACCGATTTTCTTAACTAACAATGTATAAACGTATAAATTGTTCTTCACAAAACGAGATATCTAAATATGACTCTAATACATTAATTATTAACTTGTTTGGGTTAAAAAAGGTAAAATGTGATTGCCTAAAATTATACTTTGTTTTTTATTGAGGATTGCTTTATTGACATACGTAAAAATTTCTTCACATTCTAATAATCATAATAGAAAACTATATATTTTACTTAACAATTTTTATATTAAATTATTCTTTGTTCTTTTATCTCAAATTGCTTTCTCACGTACATGAATTGACTCACTTTTTGTTACGCTCTTAAATTATAATATTAATCAAGGTACTTCTCATAGTCAGTTGCTGACTTTATTAAAATACAGCTCGATTCAATTGGTTGTTTTTTATACTATTTTCTTAACATATGATTTGTTCTTCTCAAAATAAACATATAAAATGGTTCTAATACTTAATTGCTTAGTGTGTTTTTTTTTCTTCTAGAGTTAACTAACGCAGCTTTACTTGAAACACGGAGTATTCCTGATTTACTACAGGTAATTATTTGAAAAATCTTAGTTTACGCATAGTTCAGATGGTTTCTATCTCTTTGTAATCTTTCCTTAAAAAATACATGTACAACTAAATATATTTTAGTTAATAGTATTTGTAAAATGCTACGATTGTTATGTGTTTATTTTACTTAGCTCGGTTAATAATTTAATTGACTTCATATCTCGTTCTTGAGACCGAACTAATATTGTTTCTTGTATTATTGAACATTCTTAAGCCAAAAAATATATTTTAAATTGTAATTTGCATCTCCATAAGCATTATAAAATCACGTATCTTGTTTTGGATTATTAAAACGGCTATTCCGCTATCTTTCAAATAATATTAATATCAAAATAAATATTAATAATTAATGGCTGCTCTTGCTAGTCCCCCACTACACCTCATATCCTTTGATTGGGTGGGTAGACCACGCCTCCAGCAAGCCCCGTCCCCACTACGCTACCTGTCCTGTGATTGGCTGAGTAGACCACGCCTCCACTTAGTCCAACCCCCACCAGAGCGCACAAAACTAGTTGAATCTCTTTCAAACTTCACTGTACATCTTGTGTACTCGCACGGTACACATCATGTTCCGTCTCCTTTCAAACCCTTGTCTATCTAGGGTTTGAATGAATCTTTGTCTATCCTTCCTTAACCATTTGCGTTTCCTGAACATGCGACAGTGGTCAAACCAGGTTGCATTTCTATCCATCCTTTACATACAGCAGTGGTAAAACCAAGCTGTATTTAAATCCTTCCTTAACTTGCAGCAGTGGTCAAACCAGGCTGCATTTCTATCCTTCCTTAACATACAGCAGTGGTAAAACCAAGCTGTATTTAAATCCTTCCTTAACTTGCAAATTGGAAAAGCCATTTGCGTTTCCTGAACATGCGACAGTGGTAAAACCAAGTCGCATTTCTATCCTTCCTTAACATACAGCAGTGGTAAAACCAAGCTGTATTTAAATCCTTCCTTAACTTGCAGCAGTGGTCAAACCAGGCTGCATTTCTATCCTTCCTTAACATACAGCAGTGGTAAAACCAAGCTGTATTTAAATCCTTCCTTAACTTGCAAATTGGAAAAACCATTTGCGTTTCCTGAACATGTGACAGTGGTAAAACCAAGTCGCATTTCTATCCTTCCTTAACATACAGCAGTGGTAAAACCAAGCTGTATTTAAATACTTCCTTAACTTGCAAATTAGAAAAACCATTTGCGTTTCCTGAACATGCGACAGTGGTAAAACCAAGTCGCATTTCTATCCTTCCTTAACAGCAGTGGTAAAACCAAGCTGTATTTAAATCCTTCTTAAACGTGCAAACTGGAAAAACCATTTGCATTTCCTTAACACGCAGCAGTGGTAAACCCAAGTTGCTCCTTTCAAGCCCTTGCCTATGTTATATGTCTAAAAGTTCTTCATGCATGTACTGTTTAGTCTTTCTTGCTAGATAATTTGCTTTAGTAGTTGTGACTTGGTGTTAGTGGTTTGAATCTTTGCATGTTTTTTTAAATAACTAATGACCTTGACCTACTTGTATTATTGGTTATTTGAAACTTTATCTTTAAAATAGTTTCTCTGCCCACATGCAACTCCTCCTTTTAGATGTACTTATTCCCCCACCTCTTTACCACACTCATATCTGCCCCCACTCTGTCTATCTATATCCCCCACCACTTAGGGTGGGTATAAATGAGAGAGCATATTGGTTAATAACATAATTCTGTTGCCAGCCTGCAGAAAAGCCATGGACCCCTGCTTAAGAAAGACTACCAAGCCAATGAAGCCAGTGGCAGGCATCAAAAGATCTAAACTTCAGGAGGCGTTGACTGGAGGTATTAAGAAGACGAAATCATCAACTCCTTTTGAAACCCTTGTCAACAAGACTCTGTCGCAGCCGGGATCCTCTTCTTCTGCTTTATCTGACGATGCAAAGAAAACAACTACAATATCTACTCAATCTTCCCAAGAGCCTGGATCTTCCCTTGCCACCAAGACTCTGTCGCAGCCGGGATCCTCTTCTTCTGCTTTGTCTGACGATGCAAAGAAAACAACTACAATATCAACTCAATCTTCCCAAGAGCCTGGATCATCCCTTGCCGCCAAGACTCTTTCGCAGCCAGGATCTTCTTCTGCTTTGTTTGAAGATAGATTGAAGAAATCTTCTTCTGGTAACACTTCGTCGAAGAAACGGTCTGATTCATCGTCTTCCTCTTCTTCTTCTTCGTCATCATCTTCCTCGTCTTCTTCATCGTCCTCGTCCTCTTCTTCTACGTCATCGTCCAAAAATCAAACAATTAAGTCCCCTCTATCCATGCTTCTCTCTCCCATAATTCTCTCCTTGCTATCTCCTATTAAATCTCCAGAAAAGCCATCCACTCCCAAACGTAAGCCATCTCCAAAACCTCAAACACATAGCCTAACTCTTCCTAATTTAAATTCCTCCTCGAACCAAATGCCTGACATAGATTCTCCTGAAATTACCATTCCAAAACCCCCACCCAAATCCCTCCCTGCTGCACCCACCGTTGTTAGAAAACTCTTTACTAAAACTGAATCCTCAAAAGAATCCCTTCCCTCCTATTCAAACCCTTCTGAAAAATTGGTAAAACTCATGGCCAAAAGACGAGCTGCATTTAAGCCCAAGCCACAATGTTCTTATATTTTCCAAAAAGGGGTGAAAAAAGGTGAGCGTTGTGAAAAGTCCTGCTTTTCCGATGCTAATGTGTGCAGCCTCCACACTAAGGGGAAAAGCAGGATGGTACCCACTCAACCTAAAATTATTAGCAGCAAACCTGTCGCTACCAATCCTCAGTCATTTGAAAGACCATCAATAATCGTCAAAAGCCAGGCTCAGGAAAAATCTTGTACATCTGATCCAACACCGAGCACCTCACGTGTTGTTGTGATAGACAAGATTTTGCGTAGCCAACCACGAACGTCAGGCTTTGCTCGACCCTGTCGTCCACCACAAATTCAAGCGAAAAAAACCAGAATTGATAGGCTACCCAAAAACCGTAAATTCGAAATTCTACTGATGACACCAATCGGTGAAGTCATTTTAAGAGAAGGAAATGACAGGTTCCGACTTAAATTACCCAGAGGCATGACCATCCCGAATACAACCCACCGATACTATATAATTCGTGATCGGTCTTCGGGATGGGCATCTGTAACATTATAAATTGGTTTAGTTTCAAATTGATCTTAATTATCCTCTAAATTCTCCTTTAGTATGCAAAAATTGGGAACGCATTTGTTATAGCCTAACAAATGCGTTCCCAATTTTTGCATTTAAAGAGTGACCTTGAGATTTTGGAAATAGATTATTTTAATCAGAGATTTCCATCTAATTTACTCATAAAACATTAGAATCAAATTTGTTATATCCTAACAATGTGTTCCCAAAGTTTCGTGTATAATATTTTGACAAAGTTATTTTAGAAAACATATTGATTGTTCAGGTTGTCCAATATTACATCAACATTATTTTTCTATATTGTAAAATTAACTATTCTAAGGACATTTAAAAGATATATTATGTTTATCTCGTGTTTTGCAAAGATCTTCATTGCCATTCTGTATAAATTAAGTGTAACACTTTATGTTGTAACTCAATATATTTTCATAATCCTCAAAGGCATCTTGGTAAACAAACACAAAATTTATTTGCATTAACTTTTTAAGGTTAATTCCTTTACATTTAATCTTCGTTATCAGGTTTACTTGAATAGTAGTTGTACATTTTATACTTAAGTAGTGTTGAACTTTACAAGACATTGAAAACAAATATATAAATGGTTAGCAACCATTACACTTTGTCACTGTGGGGGAAAGGTAGTTGAAAATAAGAAAAATAATAAAGGAAATAAATCGAAGGACCAGCCTAAATTAGGCAAAGGAGTGAAACAATTCAAAATTGATAATGTTGGGATTTGTCAGCTAAATATTTTACATAAATAATTATTAAAAAAGTAACAAGACTAGTTTTCTGTTTAATATACAATATTGTTCAATTTCTGAAAAATAATTTGTCAAAAAAAAAAACTTAATATTGATGAAACTCACCAAGAATGTCAATCATTATATTCAAGTTCATTGGTGGAACCGTCTTGATGGATTCATAGTTTCTTGAGGTGTTTAAGTTCAAGTTCATTCATGTCTTGATGATTGAAATATCACTTTTAAAAAATGTCTTTCTTTCTTGTAGAATTTAACAATGATGTTTACAATAAGGATTGTATAATGTAGTTGAAATTAAAATGATTAATATTTGCCTAAATCCCATGAAAATTGTATGTGAGTTATAAAATAAAATTGAGAATAAAAATGATATGTAGTGATTGTACTGAAGATAGAAATGCAATGTTTTTTTATAATAATCAAGAATATGATGTAAATAAACATTAAATTAAATAACTTTCAGCTGTCAAGAAATTGGGATGGGAAAGAAAAATAGGAAATTGTATTCAGAACAAAGAAGAAATAAAATTATAATATATTGAAATCAATTTTGAATGAAAATATGGAAAAGTGATGAACTAGTACGCAACAACGCCGGCCACCGTTGAACGTCTGGTTCAACCAAAGTTGGTGTCACTCATTGGCATTGGATAGACTTGGGACACTGGGTGAATGTATTCTCTATCAGTGGTCTTGACTTTTACCACACGGACAATGTTGTCTTTCTCAGGAAGTAATTCACTGATACGGCCGGTTGGCCAATGGCATGGTAGGGTTGAGGTTTTCAGGAGAACTAGATCACCAATCTTGATGTTTTCAGTCGATTTTGTCCACTTGTGACGTTGCTGGAGATTATGCAAATATTCTAGGCTCCATCGTTTCCATAGATGTTGTGAAAATTGTTGCACTTGTTGCCAACGTGAAAGTCGATTGGGTGACACATCGAGTAGACGTGGTTCAGGGATGGAAACTAATGGTGCACCTGTCAAGAAATGTCCTGGAGTAAGTACATCTAGTTCTTGAGGATCGGTCGAGAGAGGTGTAAGAGGTCTTGAGTTAAGAATTGCCTCAATCTGCGTTAATAATGTCATCATT
The DNA here is from genome assembly GCF_028750875.1 of Macrosteles quadrilineatus. Lineage (NCBI taxonomy): Eukaryota > Metazoa > Arthropoda > Insecta > Hemiptera > Cicadellidae > Macrosteles > Macrosteles quadrilineatus. Next base: position 340,556 of record NW_026542676.1, on the reverse strand, counting down.
TCAGGAAGTGTGAGGATGGTTTTATCAATAACTCTAACTAGGTGTCGTTTAACGCTTTGAACTGTTCTTTCCCATAGGCCACCGAAATTAGGGGCACAAGGAGGATTGAAATGAAACCTGATGTCTGATGGAGCAAAGTGGCTTTGTAATTTATCACGTGCATCTGAAGAAGCGATGGTGTGCTGTGTGATACGGTTTAATTCATTAGCAGCACCCTTGAAATTGGTGCCACAGTCACAGTAGATGTGAGAACAAATTCCTCGACGACTAATAAATCTAGTGAGCGCTGCGATGAATGCTTCTGTTGTCAAGTCAGTTACAAGTTCTAGATGCACTGCTTTAGTAGTCATACAAATGAACAAACAGACATAGGTTTTGGTAATTTTAAGAAATCTCATGTTAGCTATTTTGGTATCAAATGGTCCCATGAAATCAGTTCCAGTATGCAAGAATGGCTTAGATGGGGTGACTCTGGGTTTCGGTAAAGACGCCATTAATGGAATGGTGTTTGTTGGTTTGTGTCGGAAACATGTGACACAGTTGTGGATCCGTTTTCGAATGATGTTTCGTGCGTTTAAGATCCATACACAACGAGATAAGATGGATTGGATGAATAAAGGACCGGCATGCAAGTAGGTAATGTGCCAGTAGTCTATGTAAATATTTGTGATGTGGTGAGATTTAGGTAATAATATCGGATGTTTTGACGGGTATGGAAGTTCAGAATTCTGAAGACGCCCTCCGACACGAATAATGTCATTGTCATCCATGAACGGATGGAGTGGTTTCAGTTTGTTAGGACAGTGGTTAGCTCGAAGTTCCCGTTTTTCAGTGGCGAAGACTTCTGATTGGACTCTGTGAAAGATCTTCAATGTAGATATTGTGCGCAATTCGTCAGTTGTGATGAAACCTATAACACGATTCTGTTTATTCAAACAGTTGTGTTCGAATCGTAAAACAATTGCAATTATACGTACTAGTTTTGTCCACGATGAATAAAATTTGAGTGGTTGCCATTCAGTGATACCTGTAGTTACAAACACAGGCAATGGTGTTGGTTTTAATTCGGACGAAACTTCAGAATTAAAGTCAGTTTTTGGATGCTCTTGCTTTGGCCAATCTGTTGATGGACGTGAAAGCCATGATGGCCCTGACCACCACATATGATTTTCTACCAGCTGTTTGACTCGTAAACCACGAGAACCACAGTCAGCAGGATTGTCATTAGTGTTAACGTGATGCCACACTTCAGTGGAGTGCGTTTCTTGAATCGCGGCAACTCGATTGGCGACAAAAGTTTTAAGTTGGTAAGCTGGGGTTTTGATCCAGGTTAAGACAATTGTGGAATCAGACCACAAGAAGATGTTGTTTGTATTAAACATGTTGGGAAACAATGATGTGCAATGTGATGTCAACTTTGACAGCAAATGAGCTGCACATAACTCTAAACGAGGTATTGTGGTGCGACGTAATGGAGCGACACGACCTTTTGCCATAACAAAGTTTATGGTGACTGAATCATCAAGATGAACACATCTGAAATAAATTAAACAAGCAAATCCTGTTTCTGAGGCGTCCGCAAAACCATGAAGCTCAATGCTTTTTAAAGAATGCAGATTTAAAGAACGTGGTATGGTGATGTCTGATAAATATTGAGTATCATCGGAGAATCGTTTCCACTGATCGATAATAGAATCAGGTAAAATGCTGTCCCAACTGATTCCAAGAGTCCAGATTTGTTGCATAATACACTTGGCTATCATGATGCATGGAGTTAAGAATCCACACGGGTCATAGATTTTAGCGATTGCGCTAAGAACATGTCATTTTGTAAGATTTGCGTTAGAATCTAGATTAGTGGTAACGTAAGTGAAAACGTCCAACGTAGGTGACCATTGGAGACCTAATACAGTAAATTGAGGACAGGAGGATTCAGACACAAATTTTGGAGTTTCGCGATGTGACTCAGGAAGATCTTGAAGCAACTGTTCTGAGTTTGACATCCACTTGCGAAGTTCGAATTGACCACATTGCAATAACTGAGTAAGTTGAGTCTTAAGTTGTATGGCCTCTTCCAAAGTGTCTGAGCCAGTAATAATATCATCCATATATGTATGGTGTTTTATTGCATAGGCTGCTTGAGGGTACTTGTGACCTTCATCAGTAGCTAGCTGGTGCAAGGTTCTAATAGCTAGATATGGAGAACAATTCATACCATATGTAACAGTGTTAAGTTGATATGTTTGCATAGGCTTATTTGGTGAATCGCGCCATAGAATCAGCTGATAGTTACGATCCGAAGGATGAATCACAATTTGGCGATACATTTGTTTGATGTCTGAGCACATGACAATACGATGTCTTCTGAACTGAGTCAGAATGTCAGCTATGTTAGGTTGCAATGCTGGACCAGTCAGTAACAAGTCATTGAGTGAATGGCCAGAATCAGTTTTGCAACTTGCATCAAATACAGTTTAGTTGTTGCATCAAATACGAAGCTTAGTTGTTGAACTAGATTCTTTTAACACCCCGTGATGAGGTAAATAATAATGTTGCGGAGTTAATGACGACACATCTATGTGAGACATATGATCAAGAGATAAGTATTCATGCATAAAATCTTTATACAGCATAGAAAAACGTTCGTTACGCGAAAACTTACGTTCCATTGCAATTAAACGTTGCTTAGCTGCATCAATGGACGAACCTAACATTTTGGATGAGCCTTTAAATGGTAACCGTACAATGTATCTACCGAGTTCGTCTCTGGTATGAGTGTCTGCGAATAACTTTTCACAATGAATATCTTCTTGGGATTGTTTTTTGTGGTTTGGGATTTCTTCTAAAAGCCAAAATCTTTGAATGGAATCGTGTATGTCATTTAAACTTGTTGTATGCAAACAAATATTTAAAGTACTCGATTGAGATGTGCATGATTGCAATGTATCAGGTGTACATGGAGTAGTACCAATAATTATGTTACCACATGGAGTATCAATTATTGATGGCAATGTGCTGCCGAGTGATGTAACAGGACCCGTGAATAAATGAGTTACCAAGGATGCTCCTAAAATGACATCAATGCGGTTAGGAAGATGAAAATTAGGATCTGCTAATTGTTCATGTTTCAAGCGTGAAACGACCTCTGGAGCTACTGGACAACGAGGAATGTTCAGTGTAAGCTTATCAAGTATAACAAATGAATGGTTCGGCTGTAGTGTAATTCCCGATAAAGTCTCAATGTTTGCTGTAATTTGCCCCTTTGTTTTCGTACTTTGCTGACTGATGCCTACAATTTGAGTAAAACATCTACTTCGAGGAGTATTCAGTAAATGGACAGCACGTTCAGAAATAAGAGACGCCATGCTTCCTGTATCAATAAGCGCACGAAATGTTTGAACCTGTCCACTGGAACTACGTATGTTAATTAACAAAGTTCCCAATAAGACCATTGCTGTTTGTGAAACAGTGGTTCGAGGATTACGGACATGTAAGTTGATTGGATTTTTTGCATCTGTATTAAGATTAGATGGACGAAACGGTTCATTACGTTTGTGTGAATTGGATTGTCCAGCTTTATTTGTGAATGTCAGTTCTTCAGTTGGAAAGTGCAATAAGGTGTTGTGACGTTTACTACAATGTTTACAAACTGACTGAGACTGACATGTTTGAGAACTATGATTTCCTAAGCAAGAAATACAATGGTGATGTGATTTTACTGCCTGGAATCTGTCTTGTGGTGATAGTTTTAAGAATTTGGCACAGTTGTATGTTTTATGATCAGTGCCAACACATCCAGCACACAGCAACGTTACTTGTTGAGATTTAGTTTTTGAGTTGAATATTGGACTTGTTATAAATTTACGTGTGTTAACCTGTTTTTCCGGAACATGAGAGATACGTGATTCTTTAAAACACGATGTGGTAGCAACTGCATCCTCATGCCGATCACATTCAGACGTTAGAAATTCAAGTATTTCTTCTGCAGAGGGCAATGTGTGAGCTGTAGCCTATCTGTTGTCTCGGAATGTTTCAAGACGTTTGCGTAAATCCACATCAAGTTTCCGAAGTAGCAAAGCCGTCAATAGATGGTTAGAATTGCTGATGTCACAATCGATTACAGTTAACGCCTGAATATGTTCATTGTAGCTGTTAACAAACGTGCGAATTCCAGAAACATTGCGACTAGAAATGTCTGGTAAGTCAAGAATAATATTGAGATGAAGTAGGCGTAAGCGTCTGTCATTTTGGTAACGTTTAAAAACCATTACGTAGGCAATGTCATAGTTAGCCTCAGTAAGTGAAAGGTTTTTAATCAGGTTCAATGGTTCTGATGACAAAACACTTAATAAGTATTGAAACTTAGTTACTTTGTTTAACGTGTCGTTTTTGTGAATTGTCGTATTGAAGACATTGATGAAGTTTGACCAATCAGCGAAGTTCCCACTAAATTTAGGAAGTTCAAGTTTTGGTAGTCGCGCTGAACATGACTGATGCTGTATAGTTAATTCAGCGTTCGAACCAGGAAGGCTAAGTTGTTCATCGCCAGATGACAACATATCATCAATAGAAGAGGTCAACTCTATGAACAAGTCTGATACACTGTTTTGATCAGCTACCAAACGCTCCTCAGTAATGTTCCCCTCATCCTGAACTTGAACCACACGTTCCAAATTGCAAAGAAAATCGTCATATTTTCTTTGAATTTCATTGCGGTAATTGGTCAATTTTCTTAAGTCCGATTTGGTAATAGGTGTGTCATAATTGTTAATAATCTCTAAAAGATGAGAAAATCTAGCCTTTGTCAAGTTGGTGAGACGTATGTAAGTTTCAGACTTGAAATCTGTTGATCTGTTGCCGGGCATATTGCAATGGGCGTGTTACGTACAGTCAGACACGTAGGGACAGAAGGAATGAGAAGTAAGATGGATGTTTCGATAATAGACTATAAGGCCACAGGGCTGATAACAAAATAATCCTGCTCGATTTGGACCAAGAATTTGTGGGGGAAAGGTAGTTGAAAATAAGAAAAATAATAAAGGAAATAAATCGAAGGACCAGCCTAAATTAGGCAAAGGAGTGAAACAATTCAAAATTGATAATGTTGGGATTTGTCAGCTAAATATTTTACATAAATAATTATTAAAAAAGTAACAAGACTAGTTTTCTGTTTAATATACAATACTGTTCAATTTCTGAAAAATAATTTGTCAAAAAAAAAACTTAATATTGATGAAACTCACCAAGAATGTCAATCATTATATTCAAGTTCATTGGTGGAACCGTCTTGATGGATTCATAGTTTCTTGAGGTGTTTAAGTTCAAGTTCATTCATGTCTTGATGATTGAAATATCACTTTTAAAAAATGTCTTTCTTTCTTGTAGAATTTAACAATGATGTTTACAATAAGGATTGTATAATGTAGTTGAAATTAAAATGATTAATATTTTCCTAAATCCCATGAAAATTGTATGTGAGTTATAAAATAAAATTGAGAATAAAAATGATATGTAGTGATTGTACTGAAGATAGAAATGCAATGTTTTTTTATAATAATCAAAAATATGATGTAAATAAACATTAAATTAAATAACTTTCAGCTGTCAAGAAATTGGGATGGGAAAGAAAAATAGGAAATTGTATTCAGAACAAAGAAGAAATAAAATTATAATATATTGAAATCAATTTTGAATGAAAATATGGAAAAGTGATGAACTAGTACGCAACAGTCACCATTCGTTTTTTTAGCATGGAAATAAATATGATAGAAGTTTCTATGTTTGGTTTTTCTTATTAAAACCCCTACTGATCTATTTTTAATATTGCAAATTACTAAAACGTAAAGATGTATCGTTTTTATGATCAATACAGTTGTATACATTTTATTAGCTTAATAACTTTGTCCAACAATTAGGTCAAGGTTAAACTGAAGAGTTTTTAAAAAATAATAAAATCAGCTACATATCTTCTGATTCACTCTCTGAACTAAAGGATAAACTTCTTCGAAAATTACCACACAACTTTTTAGTTGTTGTCAAATTTATACTTAATTAGTGTTGAATTTTATTAGACATAGCCAATGAATATATAAATTATTAGTAGCCATAATACTTTGTCTACATTCGTTTTGTAGCAAGAATAGGAATAAATAAACCAGAATTTTATATTTTTAACATTACAAATAATTTGTTGCTCTGCTATGTTACCATGACTTAAAAATTGCTAAGCTGTAATATGTAATGATGTTATAGAAATGTTATTAGCTTGATTAACTGTGTCCAACAATTAGGTCAAGGTTAAACTGAAGAGTTTTTAAAAAATGGTAAAAAGCTACATATTTTCCGATTCACTCTCTGAACTAAAGGATAATCTTCTTCGAACATTACCACAAAACTGTAATACTCGACAAAGTTTATTTTCTCCATTTTCAACTTCATCTGCTTGAACTGGAATCTTTGGTGTTTCACAGTAGTCCGAATGAAATTCATTGTTCGGTGTAGGTTGACCTTGTTCATTGTTCACATCCTCGTCCAGTTGTTCTTCCTCTAGCATCTCTTGCAAGTCCTCGTCGATTTCTGTATCACTTTCATTTTGTGCTTCATCAAAATCAGTCTCCCAGATTCGAGGCTCTACTCCAGTAAGGTTCGTGTGGTCTGTAGGAGGCATTGCGAATGTGTAAGCTATAATGCTGCTTCCTGCGTTATTAAAAAATCCCGCCCACGACCCCCACCACCACCGTAAAATACTTATGCCATTGGTGGAAAGGGTGGGGGTCTAACCCCCCCCTTATTGAATAAATGGAGTGGGGGGTTATACACTGTGTTATATAATTATATGAGTCACGCACGCAACCGATATCATTCCAATGAACACAACCATGCAGTGTGTAATATAGCTAGTTTCCTTAGTAGTGTCTTAAACTACAAAAATGTATCAATGTGAAAATTGTCATGAGTCTTTTGAGGATGAATTTCTCCTCAATATTCATCATGAACTCTTACATATGTCTAATGAATCTTCAACACCTATGCAATATGAAGATTTGATAGAAGACTCCTTCTTACAACAGAACAGACTAACAGTTATACAGTATGCACCACCAAACCAACAATTATCAGTAGAAATATTAGCCCAAGTATTTCCTAAAGCCATAGTAAACCATTTTAAAATTTCTAATACAAATTATGATTTGTCAGATTTTATTTTAAAAGCTAAACCCCTTATCATAAAAACACTACAACAGGAACTAACCAGACTTAATTTTGTCAAATTTGGCTTGCTCTTGGACACTAGATTTACAAATGTACAAAATGAGGTGTCCCCTCGGGGGTTTATAACACGAAATAAATCCATCATGGTAACCACTGATCTGGAGGCTGAAGTCGACAGTTGCTTGGAAGAAATTGTTGTTAAAATATCTGAACATGAAGGAAGAGGATCTGGGTGGTCTTTGTTAAGCGTAGACAGCTTAGATATACGTGTACATAAACATGGGTATGGTGATAGAGGTAGTAGTTTCATCCCACTGCCCAAAAAGATTGCTAATACAAGAACTTGCATAAATGTTCAAAATGAGGACAATGAGTGTTTTAAGTATGCTGTTTTAGCAAAGTTTGTTGAAGACAGGCATGCCTATAGACCAAGCCATTATTATAGTGAAGTGGCTCATAAATATAATTTTACAGGTTTGGCTTACCCAGTGTCTTTAAAAGATATCAAGAAATTCGAAAAACAAAATCTTAATTCATCCGTTAATGTGTATGGATTGGATGAGTCTAATAATGTGTTTCCTATTCAGATTACATCTCATGAACGTAGAGACCAAACAGATCTTTAACTTCTTACAAATGGTAAAATCTCACATTATGTTTACATAAAAAACTTTTACGCACTTTTATCAAGACAGTTATCCAAAAGGAAGATGAGTCTCACCATTTGCAAACGGTGTTTTTGCTACGCTGCCAAACCATTTCATTTGGGGGGTAAGGAATGGTTACTTGACCACCAACGTCTCTGCAATAGTAAGGACGAAGTAAGGGTTAAATTACCTCACCCTAATAGAGCTTTTATTAAATTCAACAAAACGGCTCAACAATATCGAATACCAATTGTTATATATGCAGACTTTGAGTCATCGTTAGTTCCTTTAGTTTTAGATGAGTGTGATCAAAGTAAAATTAAAAAAATTCAATTTCATGAACCAAACAGCTTTTGTTTAATGCTTAAATCAACTTTGGATGAAGATCATTTACGTCAGTACGGGTTAACAACCCAACCACTTGTATATCGCGGTGAAAATGCTGCTAAGTCATTTGTAGATAACCTTTATGATATAGCTAATAAGGTGGAAAAACTGTATAGTTATGTAGTTCCAATGATTAATCTTACACATGATGAATTGACATTCCATGAAAGTGCGGATAGATGTTACCTTTGTGACTGTAGTTTTACAGAAGACAACAGGCGTGTTCGGGATCATGATCACCTGACTGGTTTTTACAAAGGCCCTGCTTGCAACAGTTGTAACATTAATTTTAAATTACCAAAGTTTATCCCAATAGTGTTCCACAATTTAAGTGGATATGACTCTCATTTCATAATTCCTGAATTAGGTAGGGACAAAGGGGCGATTGATGTTTTAGCTACAAGTACGGAGAAATTTATTAGTTTTTCGAAAAAAGTGGGTAAAATAAAATTAAGGTTTGTAGACTCTTTCAGATTCATGGCTTCTAGTTTAGAGAAATTGACAGCTAATTTGCAAAGAGAACATTTTATTGAAACTCAAAAGATTGTCGCATCTGATCACATGGATTTGGTTCTTCGTAAAGGAGTGTACCCTTATGATTATATTGATAATCCTGAAAGATTTAACGAGACCTCACTACCAAACATTGAGGCATTTTACAGTCAGTTAAATGATTCTAATATTGACCCTTAAGACTATCAACATGCTTGTCAGGTATGGAGTGAGTTAAACATGAACACCTTAGGCGAGTATAGTGACTTTTATGTGAAGTTAGATGTAACACTTCTTTGTGATATAATGGAGGAATTCCGTAACACCTGGGGGGCCTACGGATTAGACCCTCTACATTCATACACCTCGCCTGGATTAGCTTGGCAAGCTATGTTAAAAGAAACAAAATGTACATTACAGCTGTGTAACTCATTTTGTTGTTA